>NC_079907.1:18626443-18649091 GCF_024868665.1 Triplophysa rosa | reverse complement strand
AAACCAAGCCTCACGCTGTAATCACCATTTAAACCGGAACATCATAATTTACAGCAGATACAAATGCATTCCCTCCAGCTAACTTAATTTAGCTAGCTACAAACAGGCTAATCTAACCATCATTTACTTCAAAAATAAGTTGCTTACCATTAGCTTGTTCCTTCGTGTTTTACGCAGTGTTGCCAATGCCAACTCTTTTCAATGGAAAGTAGCTAAAGCCTGGCTCTCACTAAATCTAGTGATGTTACGTTCTGAGCCGAGGCTTCGGAGCATGTGTCGAGAAATCCTGTATCTATGGAACGCGAACGGGGATAATACCAATAACGCGAAACGCGTGAAATTTGGACGCGTCAACATGACTGTTTTTTATGGAACGCGAACGGGGACTATGGAAAGCTATGGAAAGCCAGGAGGGTCAAAAACGCGCGAATTTTAACACGTCAACAACGCGTAGAGTACGTGTTGTTTGTATGGCAAGCCGATGGTGTCAGAATTACGCCATAGATTAAACGCGTTTATATCCGAACGCCGTTTTTGACGGCTTTTTAAACCGTATTTGCGCAGTCATCCATAACGCTGTATTTAACGGCGTTCTAAGACGCTTGAAAAGCGCCGCCTTTTGCGCCGCTGTCTTGCCATATGACGGCGTAAAAAACGCCGTTTTGGTTGCACAGAGCGCGCGTTATTTACGGCGTTTTGTGTGTTGTATAATGAGCCCCTCCCGCTGACTTCAGCAGCCAGTAAATTCGAACTGTTCTCACCCAATCACTGATGAACTGAGCCAGACCGGAGCAATTTACCACTGATCATTTTGCAAGATTTTATTATGTGCGCAGTGTTACCTTTGCTAAAATTAAACAAACCATTGCTTGCTTTCCGAAGAAGCGACTTCTTCTCTTTGGAAATGTAAAGTTACACAACGTAGTCAGCAATTATATAAAGGCCAAACAATCCCATTGTAATGTATCCTGCTTATTACATATAGCGCATATGGCCTACGTGAAAAGCAAAAAAGCAATCGGTTGAAATATTGTATTAGCTAATTTCCAACACCAGAAATCACTCCTGGTATAAGCGAGGTCAGCCAGAGTAAAAAGTAAACTGCATTCCCTTTAAGCAGAGGCTGTGCACTGTGAGTGGTGGTCTGCTGGATAGTGTGATAGTCTGACTGCATCTAACGCCTGTTTGAGACCTGCTCGAGCCATCAGTCAATTTTTACGTTGTTGGTCTTGTTCTGTTTATCTGTATCGCTTGGTCGTTTTTAGATTTATATTTCAGTACTTAATGCGTGGTCAGTATGATAAGAAAGTCTGGAATGAGAGATCTTTTTATAAACCGTATCTGCACTTGATTTTTGCTGCTGAACTCACATCAGTGGACTTTCGTGCTATAAACAGGACGAACGAACAGTAATAGATTTTACATTTACGCATTTAGCAACCGTGCTCTGTGCAACCAAAACGGGGTTTTTTACGCCGTCATATGGCAAGACAGCGGCGCAAAAGGCGGCGCTTTTCAAGTGCCTTAGAACGGCGTTAAATACGGCGTTATGGACGACTTTCGCGCGTTTTTTACGGCGTTTGGAATCGCGACGCCATATTTTGCGGCGCAAATACTGCACTGTAAAAAAAGTCTGTGAAAACTACAGTAAAAAACTCAAAAAGTATTTTACTGTTGCTGTTTTAAAAGCTAAATAGTATATCACCGTATTGCATACATTAAATTACCATAATTTAAGAAACAGTACATACATTTTATTTTTACTCTCTTAATATGTAAAAAACACAGATTCTTACAGTAAAATTTTTAATTTTTGGTGAAATTAATGGGAAAATACTGAGCCTTTACAAACAAGGAATTACCTTAAAAACAATGGTATTATTCTGTGTAAATTACACATTTTCCTTATGCTTATGCTTAATTTTTATGCTAACATAAAACCATATGATCGAAGACTTTAAATGAGTCTGATCGAGACGGTACGCAACGCATCGCCCACGGCGAGGATCATCGTATCAGGGCCGCTTCCTACCTACCGACGAGGGAATGAAAAGTTCAGTAGACTATTTGCTCTAAATAAATGGTTGATGTCAAGGTGTATTGAACAGAAGCTGCTCTTTGTTGATAATTTTGATCTGTTCTGGGAGCGACCTAGGCTCTTCCGCCCTGACGGCCTGCACCCCAGCAGCATCGGAGCGGTTCTTCTGTCTGACAACATCTCAAAGACGCTACGCACCGCTTGACTACGTCTCCCAGCGGTAAGTCAAAACTTCAACCATAGTGTGTGTTCCTCCCACTCATCTGTTAGAAATGTTACTGCTCTGTTGTCACGAGTCTCGGGGTGAGACACAGAGACATGGACAGAGGACCCAAGTGCAGACAGCGGGTAAGGGGTTAACAAGACAGACTTTAATTATAACTAAAAAATACAAAACAAAGACCCACGTGGGGGAACATAACAAAACTTAGCAACAAGGACAGGGACTAACTAGACTAGAAATAATAACAACACTTGACATAACCACAATAAACTAACTACAGAACAGTAACTCACCCACATGACACAAACAGCTTCCCATGTTTACCGTCGCGCTCTATGTATGTGCGCTGATCAATAATTTCATCCACTCGTTTTATTCGCCCTGGTTATATGTTGTTTATGTTTTTACAGAGTCTCCGCAACAGTTCTCATGTTTAATGCACGCGTTTCTGTCTTTATGTGCGCTCATCAATGGTTTCATCCACTAGTCTCGTTCGCTCCGGTTAAGTTGATGTTAGAAATGATGCTGGTGTGGGTAAAGTCTCCGCAACAGTTCTCGCGTGTGATACACGTTTGCACTTCAGTGTTTACCATAGCGCTCCAATGATTTCATCCACTCTTCTCATTCGCTCCGGTTAAACCTTGTTAATGTTAGAAAGATGGCCAGTGCGGAGTCTCTGCAACAGTTCTTGCGTTTAAAGTTTGCGTTTCTGTCTATATGTGCGCTGATCAATGATTAAATGTGAATAAAAGCCTAATTAAAAAAATTTAATCATGTAAATGTAGGCTATTAACTAACATTAACGAACAAAGAATGAGCAATACATTTGTTCAAGTTTTTTTTTAATCTCTTTTAAATGTTAGTTAAAAAATACAACTATTTATGTAAGCTCTGGTCCATTAATACAACTTTGATTTTAAATAATAAATGTATTAGTAAAATGAACATTAGATTAACAATTAATAAATAATGTAAAAATNTTCGGGGCATCCTGTCATGGTTCTGACCCACCTTGTCTTGCTTTTCTTGACCTAGTGGCAGAACCATGATAGAACCTCTTGTTTTATGTGGAGAGAGTCAGTTTTGGCATTCCATATACTCCCTCTCTCCGGTGTGGCGTCTCTGTTCCCGCCCTTTCGTCTCCTCGTTATTGTTTGTTAATTAGTTCATGTCCTGCACCTGTCCACTCTTGATTTATCCCCTTTATAATGCCCTTGTGTCTTATGTCTCGAGCTGGTACAATGTTCTGTTGAGTTGTGTTTGTGTCATGTGGGTGAGTTACTGTTCTGTAGTTAGTTTATTGTGGTTATGTCAAGTGTTGTTATTATTTCTAGTCTAGTTAGTCCCTGTCCTTGTTGCTAAGTTTTGTTATGTTCCCCCACGTGGGTCTTTGTTTTGTATTTTTTAGTTATAATTAAAGTCTGTCTTGTTAACCCCTTACCCGCTGTCTGCACTTGGGTCCTCTGTCCATGTCTCTGTGTCTCACCCCGAGACTCGTGACAGAATGAACCAGCCAACATCGGACCCAGCAGACAGAGGGATCTCAGCGGGAGAGTGTCCGGACTCCTCCAGAATCTGCCGGACTCCCTTCCAGGGTAGAGGCCCTGGGCTCCAGTCCAGAGTTGGGACCCCGGACTCACCTTCGGGGTCGAGACTGCCGGAACCCCATCCAAGATCGAGACCGCCGGGCTCCCTTCCAGGGTTGAGGTCGTCGGATTCCCCTCCAAGGGTTGTAGGCCAGCCGGGCTGTTCCCGCGAAGATCCCTGCCGGCTCCCAGCTGGTACCCAGGCCTGTCGAGTCGACTCTTTTGTGTGTTTTGTCCTTGTTTGCTGCCCAGCTGCCAGAGACGCCAGTCGGAAGCTCGCTCCAGAGAGCCTGCCTTCGGAGATGCTGCCCAGCTGCCAGAGAGCGCTGCCCAGCCCCGACATCCTGTCCATGTCATGTCGACATCCAGGCCTGCCCAGCCGGTGATAGCCGGCCTCCCAGACGGCCATCCAGCCGGCGCCATGTCCATGTCCAGCCGGCCTCCAGCCGGGCCACTGGTCTGTCCAGCCGGCCATCCAGCCGGCGCCACGTGTCGTCCAGCCGGCCATCCAGCCGGCGCCATGTCCAGTCCAGCCGGCCTTCCAGCCGGCGCCATGTCCTGTCCAGCCGGCGTCCATGTCCTGTCCAGCCGGCCATCCAGCCGGCCCATATGTATGTCCAGCCGGCCATTCCAGCCGGCGCCATGTCATTGTTTGGATTTTTTTTTTCTATGTATCACGTTTTTGGTCGTGTTTTGTTAGTTATGTTTTTTGTCACAGTTCTGTGTAGTCTTGTTTGTTCCTTGAGGAGCATCAGGATGCTGCTCCTTAAGGAGGGGCTTCTGTCATGGTTCTGCCCCACCTTGTCTTGCTTTTCTTGACCTAGTGGCAGAACCATGATAGAACCTCTTGTTTTATGTGGAGAGAGTCAGTTTTGCACCTTCGCCTTCGATCCTCTCTCCGGTCTTGTCTTGTTCCCGCCCTTTCTGTTCCTCGTTTTGATGTTCATGTAGTTCATGCCTCCACCTGTCCCCTTTGATTTAGTCCCTTTATTAATGCCCTTGTGTCTTCTGTCTCGTGCTGGTTCATTGTTCTGTTGCGTTGGTAAACGAGCGTTCACCAAGCACCAGATGTGTTACTGAGACTCTGCACTGGCCATCTTTTCTAACATTAACACTTTTTAACTGCCCCAAACGAGTCAAGTTTGTGAGAGGAGGCGGGGCTCTGTTGACAGCGTTCACGTGCAGTGTGTGTCAACTCACTGTCGGAAAAAAGAGAGTGAGCGGGAACGCGCAGCTGGTATCGATACGTGGGACATGCGTATTGGAACCGTTTCAGATTTTTCAGTATCGATACGTATCGAAATATCAATATTTTTGACAACGCTAGTTGTTACATTAGAAAACATATTCTTAATACCTTATGAAACACAAGTTTGTCAGCTTATTATGCAGTTATGAGGCACTTATTTTTGCAGCCATCTTCCGCCCAGCAGCTGGTGGAAGAAGGTGAACAAGCAGCATCAGTGCAGACAAATCACTGTCCCAGGCTGTGATAAAAGAAAAAGCACAAACAAACAAACAAAAAATTATGATCCATATTATGTGGAACGATTATTACAATAACCATATCTAACTTATTTAAAATAACCATTTTAGCACACCTGAATCATTGGCTATTTCTGAGGATTTCTCAGCTGACAAAATAAGACACTGAACAGCAGGTGTCTGTGTCAGGCGTTTTTGCTTCCTGGATAATTTTTGGCTTTAAGGTTCTGTCCCATTTTTCCATTAACTTCGAGGATGTGTCCAAATTGAAGAGAAGTTCAAAATCTTGATTTACCTTAAAGAACATTCATCAGAATTAGACACCCACGCATTAAAGCAGGGGTGTCCAAATTCGGTCCTGGAGTGCTGGTGTCCTGCAGAGTTTAGCTTCAACCCTAATCAAACACACCTGAACCAGCTAATCAATGTGTCACTAGGCAGAATAGGCAGAATAGAAACTTCAGGTGCGTTGAGCCAAGTTGGACCTAAACTCTGCAGGACACCGGCCTTCCAGGACCGACTTTGGACACCCCTGCATTAAAGCAACAGTTACTAAATTTAAATATTACTTACCAATCCTTTGGTATCTAAAAACCTTGGGAAGGTTTTTAGAACATATGTTGCTGTATCTGCATTCTGAACAAGTTCCTGGCAATGACGAAATGTCTCTCATCTTTTCAAAAATGGTTGATTCAACTCCTGTATGAGCGAGAAGCGAAATGGCCTCCAAAGCAGCATCACCATTAAGTTGTTGTTCTAAGCTGATAGCTCTCTTGACCTTTGGACTACCTTGTAATTAGGCTCACTACAATTTAATTCGGTGCTCGCTACTTTTCAGTGCGACGAGTGTTTCTAAGGACCGTTTTTAGACGCCAAGCAAGATATCCACTCCCACTTGCAGCATCGTAGAAGTGCTCCTATGAAATCGACAAAAATAGGATCATGTCAAAATTTAAAGCAGGTGAAATGACAGTGAACGTTTCAGATTTATCTCCGTCATAAAACAGGCTGTTACAGGCTGACACTTGAGCTGCCTCCAGCTGAGTGATACTAATATTACTGTACATTACACGCTGTGCTTTACTTGTAGGTCGAACAGTTCTCAAATCGACTTCATGTCAGAGTAATAGCTTACTGAAATGTGAGACAAATGTTAAGGTCGAGACTGAGAAGCATTTTTGCAAAGGGTAACGTTAGCGAACATTCTGTAACGTTAGCGAACATTCTGTAGCGATAACGTAATTTACAATCTTCATAGCTATCACAACAGCAGCCTCGCGCCAAAAAAAATAAATAAAAAATAAACCAAGCCTCACGCGGTAATCACCATTTAAACCAGAACATCATAATTTACAGCAGATACAAATGCATTCCCTCCAGCTAACTTAATTTAGCTAGCTACAAACAGGCTAATCTAACCATCATTTACTTCAAAAATAAGTTGCTTACCATTAGCTTGTTCCTTGGGAAAAAAATGTTATATAAAGGTTATAAATTGATTTGCATTTCAGTCAGTGAAATAAGTATTTGATCCCCAAGCAAAACATAACTTTGTACTTTGTGGAGAAACCCTTGTTGGCAAGCACAGAGGTCAGACATTTCTGATAGTTGGTCACCAGGTTTGCACATGTGTCCGGATACATTTAGTCCACTCCTCTGTCAATCTTTAAGGTTTCTTGGCTGTCGCTCAGCAAATTGGAGTTTTAGCCTCCTTCACAGAGGTTCTATAGGACTAGGGTCTAGAGACTGGCTAGGACATTTAATGTGCTTCTCCTTAAGCCACTATTTGGTTGTCTTGGCAATATGTTTTGCGTCTTTGTCATGTTAAAGGCTCATCCATGACCCATCTTCAGTGACCTAGTTAAGGGGAGGAGGTTCTCGTCCAAGATTTTACGGTACATGGGCCCGTCCCTCAGCCCCTCAATGCGGTGAAGTCATCCTGTATACCTGTAGCAGAGAAAAAGCCCTAAAGCAGAATGTTTCCAACACTGTGCTTCTCTGTAGACATGATGTTCTTGGGCTCATAGTCAGCATTTCTCTCCCTCCAAACACAGGAGTCCATTTTGGTCTCACAGCAGTGCCAGCACTTTCGCCAAAGCCTTTTCTGAATCATTTTTATGTTCATTGTCAAACTTAAGACGAGCCAGGCGGGCCTTCTTGGGCAGGAGGACCTTGCGGGTGCTTCAGGATTTCAGTCTACTGTGGCATAGCGTGTTACCAATGTGTTACCAATGTTTTGCTTGCTAACTGTGTTCCCAACTGTCTTGAAATCATTAACAGGCTTCTTCCGTGTAGTTCTGGGCTGATCTTTAACATTTCTCATGATCATCTTTACCCCATTGGGGAAATATTGCAGGGAGCTCCAGAACAAGGGCATTTGATAGTTATTTTGTATATCTTCTATTTCCAAATAATCACACCAACAGTTGTCTCCTTCTCACCAAGCTTCTGTCTGTAGCCTATTCAAGGTTTGTGCAGGTCTCCAATCTTGTCGCTGACATCCTTTAAAACCTATTTGGTCTGGACCATGGTGTTGGAGAGGTTGAACTGGAAGATACAGATTCTGTTGGCAGGCATCTTTTATATACATAACAAGCTGATTTAGGAGTACTTTCTTAAAGTGACAGGACTAATCTGTGGTCCATATAGGCACATAACCAATCTGTGGAGCCAGAATTCTTGCTAGTTGGTAGGGGATCAAATACTTATTTCACTGACTGAAATGCAAATCAATTTATAACCTTTATATAACATTTTTTTCCCCTGATTTTTTTTAATATTCTGTGTCTATCAGTTAAAATAAACCCACCATAAAAATTATAGACCCTTCATTTGTTTGTAAGTAGGCAAACTTACAAAATCAGCAGGGGATCAAATACTTATTTCCCTCACTGTATATGCACAGAGATCAAAAATGAACTTTCGTTTTTCGTTTTTGGGTGAAAATGTTTATTTTGTGTTTGAAAAACTTGTTACAGAGTTGTTCAGTGAGCATTATAATGCATTCAGAGTGGTTGATGGTAATGAATTGGATGCAGTTGTTAAAGCTGATAATCTTCAGCATTATAAACCCTATGACCTTCAAAGTGCATATGGAGCGAATGTGAATATGTATGTTGTGTGTAATGTTTTAACTGTTGTAAGAGTGAACACATTTTTGAAACCATTAAGAGTGCATATTCACATTTGATCCATATGCCTTCTCACTGTTTTTATTGGCAGTGTAGTGTTTAAACTATTGTAAGACTAAGAACACATGTTGTACTCGATGTTTATGTGTTGAAACCATTCAGAGTACATATGCACATTTGGTCCATGTTTGTTGTATCTTTTTATTGTTTTTATAGGCAGTGTAGTAAGACAAAGAACACATTGTTCTACTTGATGTTTATATGTGATGAAGCCATTCAGAGTACTTATGTACAGTATGCTGTATATTTTAGTGTTGTCACGATACTGGAATTTCTTACTTCGATACAATACCTAAAAAAATATAGATTTTCGATACCATGGGAAAAAACGTCCATAACAATAAGGCCCTACATTTTTTACATTTTATTTAAAGTTAAGTTGAACAAGATTAGACAATGAGGTATATTTTTACATTATTTATTAATTGTTAATCTAATGTTCATTTTACTAATACATTTATTATTTAAAATCAAAGTTGTATTAATGGACCAGAGCTTACATAAATAGTTGTATTTTTTAACTAACATTTAAAAGAGATTAAAAAAAAACTTGAACAAATGTATTGCTCATTCTTTGTTCGTTAATGTTAGTTAATAGCCTACATTTACATGATTAAATTTTTTTAATTAGGCTTTTATTCACATTTAATCATTGATCAGCGCACATATAGACAGAAACGCAAACTTTAAACGCAAGAACTGTTGCAGAGACTCCGCACTGGCCATCTTTCTAACATTAACAAGGTTTAACCGGAGCGAATGAGAAGAGTGGATGAAATCATTGGAGCGCTATGGTAAACACTGAAGTGCAAACGTGTATCACACGCGAGAACTGTTGCGGAGACTTTACCCACACCAGCATCATTTCTAACATCAACTTAACCGGAGCGAACGAGACTAGTGGATGAAACCATTGATGAGCGCACATAAAGACAGAAACGCGTGCATTAAACATGAGAACTGTTGCGGAGACTCTGTAAAAACATAAACAACATATAACCAGGGCGAATAAAACGAGTGGATGAAATTATTGATCAGCGCACATACATAGAGCGCGACGGTAAACATGGGAAGCGTAAACGAGCGTTCACCAAGCGCAGAGGCGGATTAACCATATGGGCAATTGGCAAGTGCCCAGGGCACCAAGACTTTAGGGGCACCAAATAAACCCGCAATACAAAATATATATTTTTTATAAATGTACATAAGCACTTGTTTTTTTAAGACTTAAATCACGCATCTGCGCTAAATAGGCGTGGCACCATGTGCGGGATACCCCCACTTTCAGATAAAAATGGTTCTGTCCTCCGCACTTTTTCGACACACCTCCGCCAATATTCCCGCCCATGTTATCTGGTTAGTTACATAGATTTGAGTGAATTAACATTCAGCCAATCACAAGTGACTGTTATGAGGCGAGTTGTCTTTCGTGTACACTTTAATCTTCAAACAGATGGAAGCGGGAACGATGCAGAGCGCATTGTTGTAGCGGCGACTAAAATGCGGGGATTAGCACTGATTAATAAATGTATATATACAGGTGCTGGGTCATATATAATTAGAATATCAATCCAAAAAGTTAATTTATTTCTCACTAATTTCGTTCAAAAAGTTGAAACTTTTGTATATTACTATTCATTCATTAACACACAGACTGATATATTTCAAATGTTTATTTCTTTTAATTTGATGATTATAACTGACAACTAATGAAAATCCCAAATTCAGTATCTCAGAAAATTAGAATATTACTTAAGACCAATACAAAGAAAGGATTTTTAGAAATCTTGGCCAACTGAAAAGTATGAACATGAAAAGTATGAGCATGTATAGATTTTCCATAGATTTTCTATGGGGTTAAGGTAAGGCGAGTTTGCTGGCCAATTAAGAACAGGGATACCATGGTCCTTAAACCAGGTACTGGTAGCTTTGGNTTCGGGGCATCCTGTCATGGTTCTGACCCACCTTGTCTTGCTTTTCTTGACCTAGTGGCAGAACCATGATAGAACCTCTTGTTTTATGTGGAGAGAGTCAGTTTTGGCATTCCATATACTCCCTCTCTCCGGTGTGGCGTCTCTGTTCCCGCCCTTTCGTCTCCTCGTTATTGTTTGTTAATTAGTTCATGTCCTGCACCTGTCCACTCTTGATTTATCCCCTTTATAATGCCCTTGTGTCTTATGTCTCGAGCTGGTACAATGTTCTGTTGAGTTGTGTTTGTGTCATGTGGGTGAGTTACTGTTCTGTAGTTAGTTTATTGTGGTTATGTCAAGTGTTGTTATTATTTCTAGTCTAGTTAGTCCCTGTCCTTGTTGCTAAGTTTTGTTATGTTCCCCCACGTGGGTCTTTGTTTTGTATTTTTTAGTTATAATTAAAGTCTGTCTTGTTAACCCCTTACCCGCTGTCTGCACTTGGGTCCTCTGTCCATGTCTCTGTGTCTCACCCCGAGACTCGTGACAGAATGAACCAGCCCATCTGGACCCAGCAGACAGAGGGATCTCAGCGGGAGGAGTCGATGCCGCCGGACTCCCTTCCAGGGTTGAATCTGCCGGACTCCCTTCGAGGGTAGAGGCCGCTGGGCTCCAGTCCAGAGTTGGGACCGCCGGACTCCCTTCCGGGGTCGAGACTGCCGGAACCCCGTCCAGGATCGAGACCGCCGGGCTCCCTTCCAGGGTTGAGGTCGTCGGATTCCCCTCAAGGGTTGAGGCCGCCGGTGTCCTGTTCCCGCTGAAGATCCCTGCCGGTCTCCCAGCTGGTGCCCAGGCCTGTCGAGTCGACTCTGTTTGTGTGTGTTTGTCCTTGTTTGCTGCCCAGCTGCCAGAGAGCGCTGCCCAGCCGTCGGAGATGCTGCCCAGCTGCCAGAGAGCGCTGCCCAGCCGCCGACATCCTGTCATGTCATGTCGACATCCAGGCCTGCCCAGCCGGTGATAGCCGGCCTCCCAGTCGGCCATCCAGCCGGCGCCATGTCCTGTCCAGCCGGCCATCCAGCCGGAGCCATGTGTTGTCCAGCCGGCCATCCAGCCGGCGCCACGTGTTGTCCAGCCGGCCATCCAGCCGGCACCATGTCCAGTCCAGCCGGCCGTCCAGCCGGCGCCATGTCCTGTCCAGCCGGCTCCATGTACTGTCCAGCCGGCCATCCAGCCGGCTCCATGTACTGTCTAGCCGGCCTTCCAGCCGGCGCCATGTCTTTGTTTGGACTTTTTTTTTCTATGTATCACGTTTTTGGTCGTGTTTGTATAGTTATGTTTTTTGTCACAGTCTGTGTAGTCTTGTTTGTTCCTTGAGGAGCATCAGGATGCTGCTCCTTAAGGAGGGGCTTCTGTCATGGTTCTGCCCCACCTTGTCTTGCTTTTCTTGACCTAGTGGCAGAACCATGATAGAACCTCTTGTTTTATGTGGAGAGAGTCATTTTGACCCTGTCGGCCTTCGATACTCTCTCCGGTCCTTGTCTGTGTTTCCCGCCCTTTTGTATCCCTCGTTTTGACTGTTCAGTAGTTCATGCCCCACACCTGTTCCCCTTTGATTTGTCCCTTTATTTAATGCCCTTGTGTCTTCTGTCTCGTGCTGGTTCATTGTTCTGTTGCGTTGTGTTTGTGTCATGTGGGTGAGTTACTGTTCTGTATTTAGTTTAGTTTATTGTGGTTATGTCAAGTGTTGTTATTATTTCTAGTCTAGTTAGTCCCTGTCCTTGTTGCTATGTTTTGTTATGTTCCCCCACGTGGGTTTTTGTTTTGTATTTTTTAGTTATAATTAAAGTCTGTCTTGTTAACCCCTTACCCGCTGTCTGCACTTGGGTCCTCTGTCCATGTCTCTGTGTCTCACCCCGAGACTCGTGACAACAGACACAGTCTCTATGCATTTGGAAGCAGTAACATTTATAACAGATGAGTGGGAGGAACACAGACTATGGTTAAAGTTTTGACTTACCGCTGGGAGACGTAGTCAAGCGGTGCGTAGCGTCTTTGAGATGTTGTCAGACAGAAGAACCGCTCCGATGCTGCTGGGGTGCAGGCCGTCAGGGCGGAAGAGCCTAGGTCGCTCCCAGAACAGATCAAAATTATCAACAAAGAGCAGCTTCTGTTCAATACACCATGACATCAACCATTTATTTAGAGCAAATAGTCTACTGAACTTTTCATTCCCTCGTCGGTAGGTAGGAAGCGGCCCTGATACGATGATCCTCGCCGTGGGCGATGCGTTGCGTACCGTCTCGATCAGACTCATGTTTAAAGACTTCGATCATATGTTCATTCAGCATAAAAATTAAGCATAAGCATAAGGAAAATGTGTAATTTACACAGAATAATACCATTGTTTTTAAGGTAATTCCTTGTTTGTAAAGGCTCAGTATTTTCCCATTAATTTCACCAAAAATTAAAAATTTTACTGTAAGAATCTGTGTTTTTTACATATTAAGAGAGTAAAAATAAAATGTATGTACTGTTTCTTAAATTATGGTAATTTAATGTATGCAATACGGTGATATACTATTTAGCTTTTAAAACAGCAACAGTAAAATACTTTTTGAGTTTTTTACTGTAGTTTTCACAGACTTTTTTTACAGTGCAGTATTTGCGCCGCAAAATATGGCGTCGCGATTCCAAACGCCGTAAAAAACGCGCGAAAGTCGTCCATAACGCCGTATTTAACGCCGTTCTAAGGCACTTGAAAAGCGCCGCCTTTTGCGCCGCTGTCTTGCCATATGACGGCGTAAAAAACCCCGTTTTGGTTGCACAGAGCACGGTTGCTAAATGCGTAAATGTAAAATCTATTACTGTTCGTTCGTCCTGTTTATAGCACGAAAGTCCACTGATGTGAGTTCAGCAGCAAAAATCAAGTGCAGATACGGTTTATAAAAAGATCTCTCATTCCAGACTTTCTTATCATACTGACCACGCATTAAGTACTGAAATATAAATCTAAAAACGACCAAGCGATACAGATAAACAGAACAAGACCAACAACGTAAAAATTGACTGATGGCTCGAGCAGGTCTCAAACAGGCGTTAGATGCAGTCAGACTATCACACTAACCAGCAGACCACCACTCACAGTGCACAGCCTCTGCTTAAAGGGAATGCAGTTTACTTTTTACTCTGGCTGACCTCGCTTATACCAGGAGTGATTTCTGGTGTTGGAAATTAGCTAATACAATATTTCAACCGATTGCTTTTTTGCTTTTCACGTAGGCCATATGCGCTATATGTAATAAGCAGGATACATTACAATGGGATTGATTGGCCTTTATAAAATTGCTGACAACGTTGTGTAACTTTACATTTCCAAAGAGAAGAAGTCGCTTCTTCGGAAAGCAAGCAATGGTTTGTTTAATATTAGCAAAGGTAACACTGCGCACATAATAAAATCTTGCAAAATGATCAGTGGTAAATTGCTCCGGTCTGGCTCAGTTCATCAGTGATTGGGTGAGAACAGTTCGAATTTACTGGCTGCTGAAGTCAGCGGGAGGGGCTCATTATAAAACACACAAAACGCCGTAAATAACGCGCGCTCTGTGCAACCAAAATGGCGTTTTTTACGCCGTCATATGGCAAGACAGCGGCGCAAAAGGCGGCGCTTTTCAAGCGCCTTAGAACGCCGTTAAATACAGCGTTATGGATGACTTTTCGCGCGTTTTTTACGGCGTTTGGAATCGCGACGCCGTATTTTGCTGCGCAAATACGGTTTAAAACGCCGTCAAAAACGGCGTTCGGATATAAACGCGTTTAATCTATGGCGTAATTCTGACACCATCGGCTTGCCATACAAACAACACGTACTCTACGCGTTGTTGACGTGTTAAAATTCGCGCGTTTTTGACCCTCCTGGCTTTCCATAGCTTTCCATAGTCCCCGTTCGCGTTCCATAAAAAATAGTCATGTTGACGCGTCCAAATTTCACGCGTTTCGCGTTATGGAGAGTATGTTCCCCGTTCGCGTTCCATAGATACGTCGCTTCACGGAAACGCTTCCAGGATTTTCTCAAACACATGCTCCGAAGCTCGGCTCAGAACGAACATCACCTAGATTTAGGGAGAGCCAGGCTTTAGCTACTTTCCATTGAAAAGAGTTGGCAACACTGCGTAAAACATGCCTGATTTTTTTTAATATTCTGTGTCTATCAGTTAAAATAAACCCACCATAAAAATTATAGACCCTTCATTTGTTTGTAAGTAGGCAAACTTACAAAATCAGCAGGGGATCAAATACTTATTTCCCTCACTGTAACTAGACCAGGGCCCATATTCATGAAAAATCTTAGCACTAAGAGTTGCTCCTAGTGACAAAATTCTAAGAAAATTCTTTGAAATGTGGGCGTTTCTCCTTAGAATTACAGAAAAGATCCTAGTAAAGAAGAAAGTAATTCATAAAGTATCTTAACCCTTAAAAGAGCCCTTAGGGTCCAAAATTTTAGGAGTAGCAAGGAGGACTTTTAAGAGACTTAAGAGTTTCTTTAGCAACAGAGAAAATGGACGAAAAACAAAAAGTGAGAAGAAATGTGTTGCAATGCATGACAATTTCCGTAATACTTTTAAGTTTGATCAGATTTTTTATTTTTATTGTTTGTGTGTGTGTGTGTGTGTGTGTGTGTGTGTGTGTGTGCGTGCGTGCGTGCGTGCGTGCGTGCGTGCGTGTGTGTGTTCAACTTTTGATTATCTTGGTTTTGGTTTTCTTGTATAGTTGCTTTGATGCAATGCAAATTGTAAAAGCGCTATCAAATAAAATGACATTGAATTGAATGACAGTGAGTTAATAAGACACAACACATTAGATGTTTGTGACCGATCCTATTAGAGACACGCTAACATCTCCAAAACAGCGCAGAAATGCCATGGCGCCAGAAATAGAAGAAATAACTACATTAACATATTTAGCAACTGCAGAAATGCAGCTATGCAGCAGAGATGATTTGGTTCTGTCACATCCTTCTATAGTGATCACACAAACAATTACAGCACTTACAGAAACTTATTGTGTCACTGTTTATTTTCTATCAAATACGTTGACATTAACAGCATGGTAAATAAAAAAATAAAGAAAGAATATATATACAGTATATATACTGTGTATATATATATATATATATATATATATATAGTGCGTGTGTGTGTGCGCGTGTGGTAAAACAGGAAAAAATACATTTCAAACTAATGACCCTATTAAAAGCGCTCTTTTTTCCTTCTTGGTCAACCAACCAATCACAATCTTAAAAAGACTGTGTCATACATAGCAACAGGGTCAGCCCCGCCTCCTCACTAAGATAAAAGTTTTTGTCGTTTCCTTGCTCAGAGTTTCTCTCAGATTGGTCCTGAATCGTTTTTAAGCTAAGACTCCTACGTAGAAGTTTTTAAGCTAAATTAAGAGCTTTCTTAGAGGATTCTTAGAAGCTTTAAGAATACGGGCCCAGGTCTATATACAGTGCCATCAAGTTTTTCCCAACTGGTAGAGTACATGTCAGTCTGCACTGTGACTTGTAAAGCTCTGGCTAAATCCTCACCATTATCACAGTCATTAAGAGAGAACATATTCATTGGTCCCAACTCTTTTCGCTGTCAACTTAGTGTTTCCCAGTGACTTCCTATTGCCATTTGATGTTTCCGTGCAAGGGACTTTGTGATATTCTTAAAACTTTTCAGCATATTTTTGAACGGTTTGTGCTTGGCCTCAAATCTCATACTCCAGAACTGCAACAGAGGTCCTATTTTCCTTATGCATGAACGATAATGCACTATAAAATGATGCTTTGGTATCAACGTTTTGTGAGGGTACACCGATTTGAAAAGTTGATGATGCTCAGAGATCAAATGTTTCAAAAAAACAGTCATGCCATAGGTAACAACGGGTGAAAAGACAATGTTAATAATTTGCAGCAAAATGAGTAACAAGTTCCAGTTTGGATTTCCTGGAGGCACAAGGTCACCAAAAAGTAATGGTGTGTTTCTCACCCAGCACAATATCTGAACAGAATTCAATCCGATAGAATTTCCACCGTGTTCCAAGTTAACATTTGTTGGTTGATTTCTGCGCTCAGTGTATCCAAAGTCAAATGAATAAATCCTCAAAAGGAGATCATTTTGAGATAAAGTTTTCAGTCAGGTATCCAAATAGAAGTTTCAGCTCATACTGAGCAACACCCTCCAATATATCGTGCATTATATCAAAAGAGTAATTGCTACACACATGGAAATACTGTAACGTGTTCAATGAGGAGTCCCTTTTAACTCCATATACTGAGTTCAACTGTGGATCTGACTGAATATCCCTGCAGTGCATCTGAAAGCTGAATTCATCACGAAACACCAACCTTGGGTCATCCTCACTATAAACATTTTGGGCATTAGACTTCTCGGTTAAGCATAAGCAACAATAGTATTTACTGTTAAAATACTCTGTAAAACCAAGAAGAGCATTCATACCCAAATTATCTCCAGAAATCTGACAAATCAAACCGTAAACCTTTTCAGATGAAATTGGCAAATAAATGCCCTAACTTTCAAGTCTCTTAACATCATTGATCAAAGGTGCTAAAATTGCATCAAATCCAAACTTTTTAACATCTTGGGAGTGAAAGAGAGAAACTAAGTGTGTTTAATACAGCAGAGTTGAACTTTGGTGGAAGATTTCTCAGGATAAAATAAAAACAACCTATCTTGTGAATTCCATGCTTTGACCCCAGTGGATTGCTTGTCTCAAAATCATCATAATATAATTGGATTTGCAAAGAATTGTGTTGTGAAAACAATGGGTGGCCCTTGCAGTAACTTCCATCACAAAAATCTTTATATAAATCAGGAGTGGTTTGAAACATGGTTTCAAAATGTTTACAAATATCTGTATTACGAAACATACATTTCAAGCTATCCAAAATAGGGATGTAAACAAAAGTCTTCTTTTGTTTCGTCTACTGTCATACCTAACACCAAGAACTATTTCCAACGGTTCAACAATTCCTCACCTTTCACTGAAAAACTCTGCTCTTTTAGCATCAGAATTCAAACTGGTGAACGGATTTTCGAAACAATGTGCAGACGTTTCAGAGGAATCTGATGTGACAACATTCTGCTTCAATAATGAGTGTAACTGTGGTAAACTCTTCCAGGTCACATACAATTGATGAAACTGAGGTATTAGAAGCGCCACTTCCCTGTAGTTTCGCAACAGTTGAGGCACACATGTCATATAAATCCTTTTTAGAAGGAACTGGCCTACTTTCAAAACAAACAGCTTCTGAAAGAGATTCTTCATCTGATTGGCCAGTCTGAACTGCATCTGACTGAGTTAAACAATCAGCATGAGAAAGGTTTGCAAAAACTGAACGAGGAACATGAATATTGTCCAGATGTTTCCTAAAACCAGAGTATGTAGAAAACGGTTTTTGGCAACCGTGTTGAGCACAAACAAGTCTACACTTAGAGGTGGGATAGAATCCACGTTGAAACCTCAAATGTGAGATCAGTGAATGAGCATCTGTATGCAATTCTTCACATCTAAAACAGAGTACCATTCTCTCTCAAATTTCAGTTCAGGTGTTATTCAGGAATTTGGCTCGCAGTTCTTTCACTCGTGGAGACTCATGTTTTCCCAACATCTATGTTATAGACAGTGATCTGCAGAAATGTGTAGAAGCTGATGAGAGCGTTGTCATAGGATATGTTAAAGGGGTCTTATGGCGGAAATACTTGTTTTTCTGTGTCTTTGGTGTGTTAAAAGTTACCCATGTAAAATTAACTAAAATTAAAGTGTCGGAACAAAAGATGCATTCTATCTAAAAGCGAATGCGAACCCAGACCTGCCTGAAACGCCTCGTGTAACCACACCCCGACGAATGTATGTCACTTCGTAACATGATTTGACTTAAGGCCGCCCAAATCTAAACTCAAGTGAGGTGGACGTACTTGTAAATCTCATTGTATCGTCACCGCCGCAGCCATGTCGCAGAGACGCTGTGTGTTTCGTTGCGAAAAGAAAGACTCTTTGTTTGCCCTGCCAAAAGATGAGACAACTAAAAACAAATGGTTACATTTTATTTACAACACTGTTACAGAAAAGTACAATCCGAATGTTCAAGTTTGTGCAGCGCATTTCTCCGAAGATTGCTTCACGAACGTGGGAGAGAGATTAAGACCGGCTATGCGCGAAAGCTTTGGTTAAAAAGTGGGGCCGTTCCAACCATTACAACTTCGCTGGCGCTTCAGATTCGCAGCCTGTAAGTATATTTTCATTGTAAAAGACTTTGTTATGGACTAACGCGAGTTGAGTTTGTCGTGTGTTTGTGATCTGCAAATGCAGACACGCACGCAACGTGAAAAAAGACAACATAAATTCTAATAATCAGTAATTATGTTCCAACTAGAGGCAACAAATGTCGTGTTTATAATGTGTTTATTGTCTTGGTTGAGTCGCGTCGAGACGTGGCATAACACTTGTTGATCAAGAAGTGCCAAAGCGCTCGCGTTATTAATTATGTTACCATTCCCTGCTGTAATGCGAGCTTGTTTCTATCTCACACAAACTCTGTATGATGTACAGGTGCTGGTCATAATTAGAATATCATCAAAAAGTTGATTTATTTCACTAATTCCATTCAAAAAGTGAAACTTGTATATTATATTCATTCACTACACACAGACTGATATATTTCAAATGTTTATTTCTTTTAATTTGATGATTATAACTGACAACTGCTCAGGTGTTATGAGAGGCCAGGTTGCTCTGATAGTGGCCTTCAGCTCTTCTGCATTGTTGGGTCTGGCATATCGCATCTTCCTCTTCACGATACCCCATAGATTTTCTATGGGGTTAAGGTCAGGCGAGTTTACTGGCCAATTAAGAACAGGGATACCATGGTCCTTAAACCAGTTACTGGTAGCTTTGGCACTGTGTGCAGGTGCCAAGTTCTGTTGGAAAATGAAATCTGCATCTCCATAAAGTTGGTCAGCAGCAAGAAGCATGAAGTGCTCTAAAACTTCCTGGTATACGGCTGCGTTGACCTTGGACCTCAGAAAACACAGTGGACCAACACCAGCAGATGACATGGCACCCCAAACCATCACTGACTGTGGAAACTTTACACTGGACCTCAAGCAACGTGGATTCTGTGCCTCTCCTCTCTTCCTCCAGACTCTGGGACCCTGATTTCCAAAGGAAATGCAAAATTTACTTTCATCAGAGAACATAACTTTGGACCACTCAGCAGCAGTCCAGTCCTTTTTGTCTTTAGCCCAGGCGAGACGCTTCTGATGCTTCCTGCTGCTGACCAACTTTATGGAGATGCAGATTTCATTTTCCAACAGGACTTGGCACCTGCACACAGTGCCAAAGCTACCAGTACCTGGTTTAAGGACCATGGNGAAATGTTATCATTTAATGCAAACAGATACAAACAGTAACACTGCAGTAACTTCTGGATTGTGGTTGGCGTCCTGTAACCTACCTTGACATCCACTTTGCAGAGCACACATGGATTAAAGTGAAAAAAATGTCTTCTGACTGAATTTCTTATAAGGCCAAGTCATATTCCTTTAACCGACACTTTATTTAAATAGTCAAGACCAATATAGTGTTTTAAGGGGAGATGTTTTAAATCGCTTTCATATTGCCAGTTTGCGTATTTTAAAAGCTATTTTTAATCTATGAAAACATTATACTTACATTGACAAATAATCAACCATCTACATAACTTCAGGGCATGTTTTTCGGGGCTTGACATTAAGCGTTGTCATGTGGTTGTCCTTCGGACAAGTACATTTGTCATTCACTTGTCCGAGTAGAAAAATTAGCCTACTTGTACGAACATAAAAAACTTCATATGAAGTGTCGTGTCAGTATAATTGTTTCGGATTCCGAGTGCTCAAGTTTGCTTCTAAGCGTTTTACCTAGTGTCTGAAGTTGGTTATACTCTCCGTGATTGCTATAGAACAAATAATAAATATAAAATAATAAATATTATTAGTGGCAGAGCTGTACGTTAACTTTTACATAGCACTGGTGTTACAGAGGTTTTGTAGCACAGGCCAAACAGTCGTAGCTAGTGTTGCAGTCGAGACACCTAAACCGAGACCAAGACAAGACCAAGACCAGAGGGTGTCGAGACCAAAACATGACCAAGATGTTGAATGGCCGAGACCAAGACATGACCAAGGCAGGCCGAGTCAAGACAAAGACTAGTACTCTCTAAAATTCTAAAAGATCCACATTAAAAAGTCATAATTACAGAATCATGCGTTCTAAGCGTTCTTATCTATTATTCAGTAGCAAAATATCACGTTTTCAGATCACGTCAGACTTTATAATATAAAGAAACAAGATCTAATACAAGTACCTTTTTTGCAATCACATCTTGGATATTGTGGACCTTTGTATTCATTTTGTTGACAGATTTCTTGTAGGACATTCCCCCATTCATCTGGCACAACAGTCAAGGCTTAACTTAAGCCAGGACTATGCTTTAGTTAAATTAGGATATTTAAGTCACTTTTATTAAAATGCCTTGGATAAAAATACTGCTGGTGTGCATCTTGAGACAAAACAATGGCAACGACATATTTTAAGATATGTCAGGGATATTTATTTCCAGTTAAGACAGCTCAAACTTTTATTTTAGTCTGGGACTATAGTCTTAAGCCTTGTGTGTGAAACCGGGCATTAAAGTTTTACATCCAATCACATTAATAATGTTAACACTTAAATCAGACAATGCACCATCATTTTATTGTAATTCACACAGTTGTGGTCTTGGGAAAAAAACAGAGACCACTAAATCTGAGACCAAGACAAGACCGAGACCAAAGGCCGTTGAGACCGAGACAAGACCATCACAAAATGGTTGAGACCAGGACTCGAGAGACCAAGACCGGTCTCGAGTACTACAACACTAGTCGTAGCACAAGTATAAAACGTCTGTTGTCGTCATTAAAAAATGTGCAAGTGCAGTTCATCACATGAATAGGCAGGTAACTGACAAATGACATTAATGTTACACACAGATGGATAAATTAAGGCCATATAATCTTTTTGTTTACCTAAATTTGATTTAATATTTCTAAGTAACGTTACTGTGTTTTTAATTTTTTACTATACAATAGTGGTATATTTGTCCACATTAATTACTGTAGTATATTACAGTATTTACTATAGTAAACTGCAGTAAAATTCCTAGATACTAGATACCTAGATTTTTTTAACTTTATTATAGTATGCTATGCATTTACTCTAGTTTATCAATTTACTACAAGGGTACTACAATTTTCCATAGCACATACTATAGTACACTCTAGAGTGTTCAGTTTAACGGGACTTTTATATTGACGACTTGTCGGAAAGACGGTGCCCGAGTTAATGTTTTTGACGATAGCTTCACTCAAACAGTACAATGCTGGTAAAATAAACTCTTAGCAACTCTGGAGATGAAGTTCATGTGTTCATATCCTCATATAGTGCAGACGCAGACAAATCCTAGACCAACACTTGTGTAGTATGTTAAATTGTGCACTTCATTCCCTCAGACACACAGCCAGATGACATAATTAAATAACAGGATTCAGTGTCGGCGAGCGATGCGCTATTGATTAATGTCACACACAAACAAGCACAATGACAAACGAACTTCACACAAGCACGTAGCTCTGTCTAATGCACATATTCGTATTATTCTATGTCGCACAGTGTTATTTTTTTCAAGTTACTTGTCCGGTCGGGCAAGTAAAATTCTCTCTTCTCTCGAGCCTGGTTGTGATAGGTAGCAGGATTGAGTCGGTCTCTGGCTTAGTGCCAGTCAAAGCGTTGAATGTTCTAAACACACCGGTGTGATCGTACGCGTCAAAGGGTTAAAATCACGAGAAGTGAATTCATGACATTAAGGACAGGCGGGAACCCTGCAATTGACGGAAATCCGTCATAGCGACGGAGAACTTTAATCCATGAGAGCTGCGCACACTCTGGGGGATCTACTCCACCATCACTGTCACTATCTGAATTGGCAGGATGATCATCTGTTGGTAAAGACAGAAAAGTTAGAATTGTCAGCATGCCAGATTTTAAGCTAATTAACTTTTTTCCCCCCACTGATATGGCTTTGAAAAGTAAATTGCACATCGGCTGTTGAAGGCAGAATCCTGTAAGTACTTCAGCTA
>NC_079907.1:18588633-18626135 GCF_024868665.1 Triplophysa rosa | reverse complement strand
GCAGGACAAAGGTCTAGAAGGCATTAAAATAATACATATTTAAGATACAGACAGAGACATTGGTTTCACAATATAACGTTACAGCAATCATAATGCAAACATTCGGAGAAAAAAACCTGCATAAATTACGACAAAAACGAGATATTCTAAACGTAAAACAAGAAATATGTTATTGACAAGAGACGCGGATCATCTACATTTAAATAAAGCTTTACAAGCGGTGTTCCCGTAATGTACCGTAAACCACTCAATAAGCGCGCATCTGAACCTAAACAGCGGCTGGCTTGACCGTGTATTTTCAAACCGCGGCTGGCTTGACCGCAGTCGTTGCTGGAGTGTGTAGAGGCCTTTGAAACTTAAACTGGCCCCTTCGCTCGCGTGAGCAGACAAAACAAAGAAAACACAGTACCTAGGCTCTATAATCCAAAGCACCTAAATAATCGCCCACTGTGATCCTCCCGGAAAGCACCGATCGTCCTTCGTAGCCAGAGGAACACACAACGCTTCTGGTGGCTGGGTGCGCTATCCGGTTATGTCCGTAGCGCTCTCCCTCGTAAATAGAAACTTGCTCGCACTTCGGGTTTCAAATGCGCTTAGTACTATCTCCCGCATTTTACCGAGAATCGAACCACGGCAGAACACAAACGCCAGCAAAGAGTCGCAATTATAAATTTAAACACGCACCGATCCATGAATTGAAGGCGTGCGCCGTCTCGTGTAAAGGCAGCAATGTCCCAAACGCCTTGGTACTAACTGTTAACCCATATCTTGAGCTAACTTTAGCTTCGAAGTCACATAACAAAGGTACTCAATTTTAAACAGAAATAAAACCACGTTTGCTTACAAATCGCAAGTTATTCACCCACGACAAACTTCGCGTGTCTCTGCTCCTTCTGTCTCTCTTGACTCACACTTCATTACCCAATAGCATTACATTCATGCACCCGGGAGGCGGGTTTAAGCTATTAGGCAACCAATAACATGACATACAGCAAACGTGATTGTACACACACATTTTCCACATGTGTATTTCTACCAAACCTTACTTAGAAAGGCATAATGAATATTGTGCGTAGAAATGTAATCGTATTAAATTAAACATTATCTCTCAATTAGAGACTAAAACACAAATTATTATACAGATAATAAACAAACAGCAAAACTGAGAAATAAATGGTTTTACCCAATTCCTCATAGGACTATAGTTATATTGGGGTTACATATACAATGTTATATCTAGGTTAAAGTTATGTACATTATGTTTCACATTTTGAGGTAAAGACGATTACATTCTAAGAAGAACAATCAGGCAGCCCAGATGTCTGAAACATTACCCTTTTGTCTTTATTCACTTCCTGACCATTGGGCAGGGTCCCAAGTTAAAGTTGAATGTTAAGCTTTAAGGCACAGCTAAGCCTTTGCCTCTATGATAATGTGAAGGTATGTGCAATACTGTCAGGCTGATTGGATTAGCACCTATGCATTTGAATGACACTGTTATGCTGATGAGACCTTGGCTGGGACAATTCCGGTAATGGCTGATTCCTGTATTGCATTTGCATGCTTTGTGTAAATCATCTCCACCTCTATGTATCCCACCCCCTTAAAAGGTATAAAACTCTACTGTACTGAACTAAAAGTCAGACTTGGATGACTACAGCGACGCACAGCGAGTCCTCAATAAAGAGAACTTCTGTATGAAAGATATCCCAACATCTCCTGGTCTCTGCTTCGACGAGGAAAAAGTTTTCTACAGTTTTGATGCCGTGACCCGGATAGAGCTCCTCACCTGAATCCAGACTGAAACTTCAAGCTCAACAAAGATCTGACTTCATTCCAGACTGAATCTTTCTGTACAACCAAGGGTTGGTGAGTGTCACTCTATCCAAAAGAACCTTTAAGACTAGTACAAATTTGTTATCCTCTGCGTCGTCAGAGAAGAGTTAACAGACAGCTGTAGGGTTTGGTTAACTAAGTTATCCTCTAAAAATCCATATTTTAGAGACGAAGTTTATCCTCTGTTTTGGCAGGGAAGAATAGCATTACGTGCTAAATTGGTTATCCTCTGTTTTGGCAGGGAAGAATTGGTTATCCTCTGTTCAGGCAGGGAAGATTAGCATTACGTGTTAATATTGGTTATCCTCTGTTCAGGCAGGGAAGATTAGCATCACGTGCTAATATTTGTTATCCTCTGTTTTTGGCAGGGAAGAATTGGTTATCCTCTATCCAGGCAGGGAAGATTACCATTGCGTGCCAATATTGGTTATCCTCTGTTCAGGCAGGGAAGATTAACATTACGTGTTAATATTTGTTACCCTCTGTTGATCAGAGAAGTTTTTTTTGTTTGTTTTGATTGTGTGATAACATGGAAATTCACAAAATGTTTAGAAAGAATGCTAGACTGATCCCCACAACTGAAAAAGGTGGTCTCGTGACTCCTTGGTGGTCAGATACTGAATTCAAATCAATGTTAAGACTGCAAATGAACCTAATTGTCACTGAGAAAGTTAGACAAGAACTAACTCAGAAATATGAGATCCATCCAGACAAGACTTGGTCTGTAGATGAGTGTAAAAAGGTACTAGGAGCATGTATTCGCAAGAACAATATGAAAGGCATTATCTGCTGCCACCGAGAATTTGGTTTAGCACAAGCTACTCAACAATCTCAGTGTATCTCAGAGCTAGAAAAACAGAACAAAGCGCTCCGTTCTAGAGTATCCTCTTTTACTAAGAAATTGAACCGCAACAAAGCTGCAGAAAAAACTGATGTGAACGAAATTAGTCAGCCTGATAACAATTATCCTGACTTACAAGCTTTCTTTGAAACAGATGTAGCCATTCAATCAGTAACTGATGTGCCTGTAGATTCAGTGAAGGTGTGTGGCGCTAGAAGGCGATCTCAGGGAACTGAGGGAATGGAAAGTGTTCCTCCCAACTCTTCTGTTGTCCAAGTACAAACTGTTGCCAAAGCGCTAGGACCTAAAGATATAGAGAGACTATCCCAGAGCTTACCCTCAGCATGCACACATGTTTCTGAGTTTAGAAGAGCATTGATCAGCAAAATGCGTCTGTACGACATGTCGTTAGCAGAAGTCACACAGCTGATGTCACAAATTCTAACTGAATCTGAATTCAACAGTTTTGAGTCTACTGTCACTTCTGAACTACAACATGCCAGTAAAAGCGATTTGAGAGAAGGTTTTTTGAAAATTCTAAAGAATATCATGGGACCCAAAATAGACTGGTCCAGAATCACTAACTGTGTACAAAGGAAATAAGAAACTGTGAGTGAATATACTGAAAGGTTTTGTCAGTCAGCTGTAATTTACAGTGGAATAGCTGATGAAGCTGAAAGTGTGTTAGATGACAAGGGACCCCTAGTCCGCATCTGGTCAGAGGGCCTTGTAGCCGAGTACAGAAAAGCCTTGCCATTCCTAGATCTAACAGAACTCTCAGAAGTAACCTAGACAGGTTAGCTATATGGGAAATACATGCTGATGTTAAGGCAAAAGTGAGAGTAGCCGCAGCTACTTTTAGCACAGCGAATCAAGGCAATAGATGGCCTAAAAGAGAAGGCAAATGCAACTACTGTGGAAAAATAGGACATTGGAAGAACGAGTGTGGGATGTTGCAAGATAGTAGAAGAAATGCTAAGCATAATTCTGCTCCTTCTCAACCCGCCTACAATCCTGAAGTAGCTCTGCCAGTGTCCACTGAAACTTTAGGACAGCTAGCGCAGGCTCTTCTAAGAGCACAACAAGAACAGGAAAATAACGAATTGTTGGGGCTGTGAGTAGCTACCTTTCCCCTGTAATCCATCACAATGACAAAAGACTTTTTGTGAAAGGTAGCATACAAGAGATAGAGATGGACTTTTTGCTTGATACAGGTGCAGGAAATAGATCCATTACACAGGATCGAGCTGCTTCAGTCCAAGCCATACCTTCACCTACTAACATTAAAACACTCCGATCGTTTTTAGGAACAGCAGGTTGCTGTAGACCTTGGATTGAGGACTATGCCTCGATTGCTCAGCCGCTCTATGACTTGTTGAAAGGTCAGGTTAAAGATTCTGATTCTATTTGTATGAAAGAAATTCATCTCAAAGCTTTCAATGATTTGAAGAAAGCACTATGTCAAGCACCAGCATTAGGAATTGCACAGTCTGATAGACCTGTCGTGCTTTATGTCCATGAACACTTAGGCTTTATGACTGCATGTCTAATGCAAGATCATGGGGGCAGTTTACGCCCAATTCATTACTATTCTGGTAAACTTGACATAGTCGCCATGTCTTAGAGCAGTGCAGGCAGTTCATCTAGCTCTTCAGGCGTCATCAGGAATGGTGTTAGGACAGACTGTAAACTTAAGATGCCCTCATGCAGTGTCCGCACTAATGAATCAAGCAAAGGTCACTTCTGTCACCTCCTCTCGTTGGGGAAATTGGTTAACAACCCTCACAGCCCCGAACATTGTTTTACAGCATGCGCCAGTCACGAACCCATCCTCATGTATGATGTCTGCAATGACTGAAGTTGTGTTAGAGGATGTTGGAGAAATGACTCATGATTGTGTTACACTTACATATGCACCTATGAGTGAAGTAACAGAAACTCCCATAGAGAATGCAGAATTTGAGTTGTTTGTTGATGGTTCAACTCAGTCATTGAAGGTAACAGACGAGCAGGTTATGCAGTCAGTTCCACCACTGAATTGGTAGCTTCAGGTCGTCTTTCAGATCATTTTTCAGCTCAAGCTGCAGAACTAGTAGCCTTAACTAGAGCATGCACGCTAGCTTCAGGATCAGTTGCGAATAACTACACTGATTCCAGGTATGCTTTTGGGGTAATTCATGATTTTGGTGTCATTTGGCAAAGTAGACAGTTTCTAACCTCTGCTGGATCCCCCATTAAGCATGCTGGATTAGTAAAAGATCTGATGTTTGCAATGAAACTTCCAAAGAAATTAGCTGTGATCAAAGTGAAAGCACGTCTCACAACTAATACTACGGAAGCAAAAGGTAATGCTCTGGCTGATGCAGCTGCTAAACAAGCTTGTTCCTATGCAAATGTACAAGTGTGTTCAGGAAGTAGAAGTTCACAGAAGACAATTCTTCCTCTTGAATCAATCATTGATCTGTACAAAGATTTTCCTCTATATGAAGCATGGACATGGTTAAACAAAGGAGCCACAGTGGATTCATCCGGCTGCTGGACCAAAGGGGGAAAGTATGTCGCTCCCGAATCACTGCTGCCATATTTGGCTCAACAAATACACAATTTGGGTCACAGTGGTCCAGCAACGATGAATCACAGGTTCTCAAATCAATGGTGGAATCCAAAATTCAGAAAAGTAGCCACCGAAATAGTCAAGAGATGTGTTACATGTCAGAAAAATAATGATGTGCTAGCAGCTGCAGTGTTGTGTCAGGGAAGGAAAACCTGGACTCATGTGTCACACTGTAAAGTTGTTCCCCCACCTACAGGGATAGGATAGGACACGCAGACCAGTGAGGAGCCCAGGAAAGAACCGAATGCAACAGGCTTCGGGGGCCAACCCTGCTGTGAAGACTCCCTCATAGGCCTTCCCCATCCATTAGTCCATCCTTACCTCACTGTTCTTTAGGTGTCGCAGGAATTGAGAAATAGGGAAAGAAGGAACAACGATAGCAGACTCACATCGAACAAAGGATACGACCCTAGTATTTGCAGTCTTTTGCCACAGATACTGCCCTGTCTTCTTTTGTTTTCTTTCTTACTCTGTGCAGATACCACTTGATGGCTGTCCTGAGACCCATACACGCAGACCTCCTCGCCTGCGTATGAAGCTACAACCTCTAAAAGACTACTAGACCCACTGCAGAGCCAACTCTCACGAAAAAAGAAAGAATAATACACAACGCAGAGAATCACATACGAGAAATTCAGTCATCCATCAACATGATCAAAATTACACCAGATGACTGACGATAGTTCTTCATGGTTCGGAAACCTGCTAGTATCAAGTGTTTCATTCAACACATGACTCACGCCCATCACGAGGAAACGGCAGTTCCAACCAGAAAAGACTATTATCCATAAGAACTTCACGGACCCTAGCTGCATGTTCGTTTCTGTGTCAGCATGCCGTTCGTTACTACAGACAATCCACACAGAACAAGTGCTATGTGCCTGTAATGATCACAGGTTACAAGAATCAACTTTTAAAGTGTCTAAATTTGTATTTTGTGAGAGTTATTAGAACTCTCAAAGGGGGAACTGTGGGATTACAAATTTATATAATGTTATATCTAGGTTAAAGTTATGTACATTATGTTTCACATTTTGAGGTAAAGACAATTACATTCTAAGAAGAACAATCAGGCAGCCCAGATGTCTGAAACATTACCCTTTTGTCTTTATTCACTTCCTGACCATTGGGCAGGGTCCCAAGTTAAAGTTGAATGCTAAGCTTTAAGGCACAGCTAAGCCTTATGATAACGTGAAGGTATGGGCAATACTGTCAGGCTGATTGGATTAGCACCTATGCATTTGAATGACACTGTTATGCTGATGAGACCTTGGATGGGACAATTTCGGTAATGGCTGATTCCTGTATGGCATTTGCATGTTTTGTGTAAATCATCTCCACCTCTATGTATCCCGCCCCCTTGAAAGGTATAAAACTCTACTGTACTGAACTAAAAGTCAGACTTGGATGACTACAGCGACGCACAGCGAGTCCTCAATAAAGAGAACTTCTGTATGAAAGATATCCCAACGTCTCTGCTTCGACGAGGAAAAAGTTTCCTACACCTGTATGTATGTTTTATTAAGTAAATGAAAGTAGGTAAACAATTATGTATTAGTTTAGAAATGTTTTATTGTAAAGTGTAGTGTAGCAAATTAAGTATATATTTCAGACTAAAAAAAGACGAGCACAGCACAAACGAGCCATGCAAAGAGCAAAAAGGAGATGCAGATAGTATCGAAGATGACTTAAAAACACTGTAGAAGCCTTGCCAAAGTTCCAACTGATGACATCAGAGGAGAAGCTAACTGCAACCTTAGACTGCTTGGCTATAAAAAAGGGAAGAGCGAGATGCTTACCACATACTGTTTGACCAGTGTCTCTCGATGCGTGAAACACCTTTGCGTGATTACACCTTTGCTCAAAACTTATATACAAATGTTATTGAGTTAATTTTGCTTTTATTTGCAAGATATTTTATTTAATAAATATAATTATAATACTTGCTAAGAATTGTGTCTACCACTTGTGTATTTGATAAAAATTAAAGTGAGAACGTACCACGGAATCCGAATTGTAAGTATTATTTAAATGCTTAAGGTTTAGGTCAGATTCGACTTACTTTACCTAACCTAAACCAGAAAAACACATAAAACACAGAAAAGGTATAAACACAGTGCATGGTGTTTATAGAGCAAGCAAGATCATTCTAATAAATAATATCTAATAAAAGCAGTCTCCCGGTGAGCAAGCCAACACGGCCCTGTGGCGAGGAACCCAAACTGGCCGGCAAACAAGCCGGCCTCAAAACCCGGGTAGAAAATAGCTTATTACTTATTGATTTTGATGTTTTTGAATGTTAAAACCACACAAACGTCACATAAGTAGACCTCATACTACAGTATAAAACAATAAACAAGCCCAGTTCATCACACCTTTAAGAAAGATCTGAACCATTGCAGTGCCTGTCCCTGAATACCGGTATATTTGTGTAAGAGATCTAAAAGTATGTTATGGTCTACAGTATCGAACGCAGCACTAAGGTCAAGCAGGACTAGGAGTGGGATGTTGCCTTTATCTGATGCAATAAGCAGGTCGTTTGTAATTTTACCGAGTGCTGTTTCAGTGCCATGATGCGTCTAAAGCCCGACTGAAATTTTTCGTGTATGTCATTATTTTGTAAGAAAGAGCACAACTGAGTGGACACTACTTTTTCTAGTATAGAAGGTAAGACAGGTAAGGGAGATTTGAAATCGGTCTATAGCTTCCTAGTTCACTGGGGTCTAAGTTTGGTTTCTTGATAAGAGGCTTAATGACGGCCAGCTTAAAGGGTCCTAGGACATGGCCTAGATTGATTGACGAGTTGATAATGTTACAAATGGGCTCAATTGCAACAGGTAGTAACTCTTTTAATAATTTGGTTGGTATGGGGTCTAATAAGCATGTTTTAGGTTTAGATGTTGCAATAAGTTTAATTAACTCTTCCTGTTTTATAGGTGAAAAACACTGTAGCATTTCTTTTGGGGCGATGGTTGATACTAATTTATAGGGCAGACTTGGAGGTTGAGTTTTTACTCTTTTGTCTCGTATGTTTTCGATTTTCTCCGTAAACATTTAATGAATTCATTGCTACCAAGGTGCGGCGGAATAATCAGCTCAGGTGATGTCTGCTTATTTGTTAATTTAGGAACTGTACTTACTATTTTGACTTCATAGGTGTGACAGCTTCTTATGTGTTAGAGAAAATAGTGCCCATGTTGCTGGTCATGTCATCAAGCAATTCTGTATTTATTGGTATGGTTATTAAAGGAGTCAGACCTGGCAAGTTCTTTGCGAAACTATCTTTAGTAGTCGAGGTAATTGTTCTACCCTGTCGATAACAAGTTATATGGCTGATTTCTGCAGTGCGCAGTGTACATGTTATAAGATGGTGATCTGTGAAATCGTTGCTTTGAGGTATAATATCTATATTGGTTAGATCGGCTTCGTGAGATATAATCAAATCTAGTGTATGATTAAATCGATGAGTGGGTCTATTGATGTGTTGTGTTACTCCAAAAGAGTGTAGTAGATCTGTAAACCCCACTGCTAATGCATCATTAGCACAATCTATGTGGATATTAAAATCTCCTACAATCAGTACTTTATCAAAGTTAACCAATAGGTCCGATAAGAAGTCTGCATACTCTTTCAGAAAATCAGCGTAGGGCCCAGATGGTCTATACACAGTAGTCTATACTAGTGTTGTCAAAAGTACCGGTACTTCGGGTCCAAGTCGGTACCTAAAAATAAAAAAGTTGTCTGTACCTAATTTTCACAAGACCCGGTAGTACCGACGTACCGGGTCAACCGGGTACTGATGCTCTGTCTGACAGGTTGTCAGTCGGAAACTTTTCATAGACGCAATAAGACGTGATGAGCGGATAAGCGCGGCTCCGATCCACAAGAGATGCGCACAGAAATACTTCAGATTAAAGTCATATCACGAAGAAAACGAACAGAGTTTTGTGGTGAAACGAGGAAGCATCCGGATTTAAGTTAACAAGTTCAAGCGGTAAGTTTCAAATTCTGTTCGCGTTTGCATTATGAATGTTGTAGCATATGTTAAGTTAAAGGTTACGTTAAAATAAACATCCCTGTTTGCGTGTTAATTTGTTAGCGCCAATGCTAATCCAGTCAAGTGTCCTTATTAACCATTTAATGCTTTTATAACTGTAATGGGGTAAAATAAGTGGGAGGACAGGATGGGGTTTACAGTACCTATTTTATATAGGCCTATCTGAAATCTATGTGCTAGAAAACTAGCATACTAACTGTATGACTAGCAATGTGTATGTCTTGGATAGATAACTATATTAGGTTTAAAAAGCCACATTTAAACTAAAGAAAAATATATCTGTTGCATTTATTATTTTAATATACAGTTACCTTAATGCAAGTAATCTTGTGTAAATGCAGTATAAAAACTGAGGTTTGTTTTAATATTGCATATGCATGTTTGTTCAGTCAGTTGACTTACTGAAGTTTATTCTATTTGTCTTATACAGCAGCAGACTGAGGAGGATGTTCATCAGCATGAAAGACCCCAGTGAGCACACAACAGTTTCAGCAACAATTAACTTATACTTCATGTATACAAAATGGCATTGCTTTCTATACATTTATATTAACAATGAGCTTTATTAATAAAATTGTGTTTCAATTAGCATGTACTGGTGTTTTGCTTTGGTACCGAAATTGGTACCGAGAACCGTGGAATTTTACTGGTATTGGTACCGACTACTGAAATTTTGGTACCGTGACAACACTAGTCTATACACACAGTCTCTATGTAAGAGAAAGCAATGTTTTTTTTATTATTATTTGGAACAATTACGTTCAGCGCAGGCACTTCAACTGATTTAAATATATGCTCTGTTCTCCGAGTTACAGTAATAAAGTCTCTAAAGATTGTTGCGACACCACCACCTCAACCAACCGGACATGGCTCATGCATATAACAGTAGCTTGGTGGAGTAGACTCATTTACACCAAAATAATAATTTGGTTTAAGCAAAGTTTCAGTAAGGCAGAGTATATCAAAACTGTTATCTGTGATCATTTCATTTACAACAACTGCCTTTGAATTTAGTGATCTAATATTAAGTAGCCCGAACTTAATGAGTTGGTTTTGCTCAATTATTACATTGTCTTTAGGTTTAATCACGTTCTGATTTTTTCTCTGACTTTTACCAAAATTATTATTTTGTTTTATTATTCGGGGGACAGACACAGTCTCTATGCATTTGGAAGCAGTAAAACTTTTAACAATTGAGTGGGAGGAACACAGACTATGATTCAAGTTTTGAACTACTAGTCAAATGGTGCATAGCATATTTGAGATGTTGTCAGACAGAAGATCCGCTCCAATGCTGCTTTGGGTGCAGGTTGTCGGGGCGGAAAAGCCTATAGGTCGCTCCCAGAAAAGATCCCAATTATTAACAAAGAGCAGTTCAATACAATCTGTTCAATACACCATGACATTAACCATTGATTAAGCGCAAATATTCTACTGAACCTTTCATCACCTCGTCGGTAGGTAGTAAGCACCCCTGATACGATGATCCTCGCCGAGGGCGATGCGTTGTGTACTGTCTCGATCAGACTGCTGAAGTCCCACTTTAGGATCTCCGACTGCCGCATCCTGACGTCGTTCACCTCCGCGTGCAGCACAACAGCTCCGATGTTAGTGTACCTGCACAGAGACATCAAGAACACGGGTGCCAGGAAAACAGTGAGTGTGCACCTTACCTTAAATGGAGGAAGCGTGTACGTTCCAGACAATTGAGTCTCCGATGACCACAGCGTTGCATTCCGTCTCGCAGAGGGCGGTAAAGAGGTTCCTGGTCGGTATCTCGAAGACTGCAGGTGGCAGTGGGGGAGAGGTCATCGCTCCAGTCCTGGCTTGCGCCTTTCGCCATGGGTGTGCCGGTGCAGGAATGAAGTACTGTAGGCCTTTTTGAAGATGATTTATGAATAACAAACATTTTTTACTAGTGTGTTTAAAGGCCGGATAGAGATACAGTAGATGTAATATATCAACAATGGCATTGACTTTATAAATGTGAAATACAAACAGTGTACCTGTCAAAGTATTCATGAAATTTAAACTACCGTCATTAAGACAGTTAAGACTATTTAAGACATTATCATCCACCATTATCATATACTTTATACATGCAGGAAAATACACCAAATAGCATCTTTATTTGATTTCTTTATTATTTTAGCATTATTTTTTAAATGTGTTTATTGTATAGCACCTTATATCTACAGAAGAACTGATTAGCATGTCTGCATTCATGTTTTAGTTTGGTTGCACCCAAGAAAACGTCTTGGTTATGGATGTAACCTCAGTTCCCTGATGGAGGGAATGAGACGTTGTGTCGAACCGACAGAATGGGGTTTGTCTTGAGAACCTATCATCTTCTGAGTATTTAGAAAAGGCCAATGAAAATTGGCGAATGAAATTTGCATGCCGGGCTCCTCCCCGGATGTCCGGGTATAAGAGGGAAGCCGGCGTGCTCATTCATTCACCTTTGGTCTGAGGAGCCTAAAGCATCCTCCCCCGACCGCTGGGGTGGGCGGCCAGTGTTGTGGCATGAGGGACACAACGTCTCGTTCCCTCCATCAGGGAACCGAGGTTACATCCGTAACCAAGACGTTCCCTTTCTGTCGGTCTCTCGACGTTGTGTCGAACCGACAGAATGGGGTTCCTATGGAAAACGCCACAGCACTGAGCCGCGTCACAATCTCTGCGGAGCGACGTTGACTGGCCTGGGCGAGTCAGACGAACACGCTAGCGCGAAATTATGACCTTCCAGTGGAGAGGAAGGGGGACCCAGAGCTTTCCACAAAAAGTTGGGAAGCCCCCTAACGCCGGCCGTCACGGGCGGAGGCCTGATTCTCTAAATGGCGAGAAGCCGCCCGGCACCGTACGGGCCACTGGGTAAGCATTATTCCCCCCCCGGGGGGAAAAACGCTGCAGAGGCCACTACCTACCGTAGGGAGGAATTAGTGGAGACACCACATGGTCTCACCATCAGGGGAGAACTCATGGGAGGAATGTGCGGACTGCAGGAGTTAACCGCAAGGTGGGAGTCCACCTGGGGAGGTCATGGGTTGCCAAGGTGGGAACCATTCATGAGGATACATCAGACGGAACAGCCCACGGAGGGGGGGTTACCACGTCTGGAGCACTAGGTCCGGTTAGAGCTATGTGGGAGATAACTCAACTGTTCCCCGGCCTAAAGGGGCAGGGCTGCTCTGCCCAGCCTGTCCCCTGGAAGGGTGCTTAGTGATGGATGGAATGCCTGTTCTTTACCCGAGGGGAAAGAAGTGAGGCGGGATCGCCACTGCTCCCCCCGGAGGGGGAAGGGCTTCCGCAGGCGTATGCCCTACCGGCTGCTGGTCCCACACCTTGCCAGGATGCGGGCTGACACCGGATCCGTGCGTAGGTATTAGAACCTCACGGAGTTGTTAGGCATAGCCCAACCCGCAGCTCTGCAGATGTCTGCCAGAGAGGCGCCCTGAGCCAGTGCCCACGAGGGGTGACCTCACCCCCAATGGGCAGGGGCGAAAGAGATCGGTATGCCTTAACGAGGGCATCCACGATCCAGTGCGCCAGACTCTGTTTGGAGACAGCCCTCCCTTCTGCTGACCAGACAACAGAACAGACAAAGAGCTGCTCAGAGCTTAAGGGCTCTGCGTGCGGTCCAAGTAGAGGCGCCGTGCGTGTACTGGGCACAACACGGATAGGTTGGGTCTTCCTCCCCGGTGGGGAGCGCCTGCAGGTTCACCACCTGGTCTCTCGGGAGAGTAGTGGGAACCTTGGGCACATAGCCGGGGCGGGGTCTCAAGATGACGTGAGAATCCCGGCCCCGAGTTCTAGGCAATCTGTGGACATGGAGAGTGCTTGTAGAACCCCTACCCTCTTGGAGGTGAGCGCCATGCGGATAGCCGTCTTTATCAAGACTGAGAAAGAGCGGCAACCCCGAGAGGCTCGAAGGGGGAGGGGCCTCTTGAGGCCCGCCACCTAGGTCGCAAGAGGGTACGGAGCGCGGGTAAGGTGGTCACCCTCTCGCGCCCCTTAGGAACCTAATGACCTGGTCGTGCTGTCCCAGAGGCTACCCAGCACTTGGGTCATGATGAGCGGCCGTAGCGGCTACATACATTCCCAGTGTGGATGGGGAGAGGTTACTCCCCTGTCTCTCTTGAGGACGGGACAGCCCGTACCCGACCGAGCAACTCCGCGGGTCTTCTCGCTGAGAAGAGCACCAGGACGAGCCCCGTGGCCGAAGCCCTAGCCTGAGTGACGTCCCAACCGGACCGGGGGTGGGTCACTCAGGATCTCCTCGTCCCGTCCAGACATGGAGACCAGGTTTTGCCTGGGATGCCGTAACGTGCCCCTTCCCCTGGGGAAGCTGTCCACCAGGAGGAGCGGCCAGGGGGGGAGTTGTTGTCAGAGCCTCAGCTCCGAGAACCAAGTCCTGGTTAGGCCGGAGGGGCGTAACTAGTACCACTTGATGCTCCTCTTCCCTGGCCTTGCACAGGCCCTGTGCAATGAGGTTCACTGGGGGGAAGCGTACTTCCGCTTGTCCCGCGGCCAGCTGTGCGCAAGGGCATCCGTGCCGAGGGTACCTCGGACAGGGAGTACCAAGCGGACAATGGGAGGAGTCCGGGGAGGCAACAGGACCACCTGTGCCTGGCCAAACTGCCCCCAAATGAGCCGGCTGCGCGGGGAGGGAGTCGCCACTCTCCGCGAGGAGTCAACTGACGAGAGAGCACATCGGCTGTCTGGTTCAGGACGCCTGGGATGTGTGTGGCTCGCAGGGAGCTGATCACCTGCTGATTCCAGAGGAGGAGGCGTCGGGCGAGTCATGTTAGCTGCTGTGAGTGAAGAAAACCCACAGCAGCTGTGCTGTCCGACCGGAGCAGCACGTGCTTCCTTGCACGAGAGGAAGTCCCTCAATGCAAGTAGCACAACCAACAACTCTAGGCAGTAGAATGCCAACGCAGGCGGGGCCCCGTCCACTGCCCCGACACTGCTTGCCCGTTGTACACGGCACCCCAACCTTGCAGGGAGGCATCCCAAAGGGGACCCCTGTCCGCAAGAAGGTCATGGAGACCAGGGGGTTAGGGTGTGTCGGCAGAAAAGCGTGTGACCAACGCCTGCTGCCGGTGTGCCACGCTCTCCAAGGAACTTGACTCTGCAGCCAGTGTTGGAGCAGTCGTATGTGCATCGACCTGAGGGGGGGACACCCCCGCCGAGGATGCCATGAATCCCAGGAGCCTCCTGTTACAGGGGGACCGCTGACTGTCTGATCTCAGGCAGTTCAACACTGACCGGGCGCGCTCCTCGCGCCCCCCCTGGGGGTGAGCGGGGCCGCTCGTGAGGACAGAGTCGAGTTCCATACCGAGAAAGAGGATGCTCTGCCCGGGGAGAGCTTCTCTTTTCTCAGTTGGCCTGTAGCCCCACCGATCTAGGTGCCGGAGCACCAGGTCCCTGTGTGTACACCACAGATCTCGAGAGTGTGCCCACCTTAAGCCAGTCGTCGAGATAGTTGGTACCCGCACACCTCCTTCCCAACGGGGAAGGAGGGCGACTTCCACGACCTTCGTAAAGACTCGTGGAGACAGGGACAGACCGAAGGGGAGGACCATGTACTGATATGCCCGTCCCTCGAACACGAACCGTCGGAATGGCCGATGTCGAGGGAGGATCGAGACATGAAGTACGCGTCCTAGGTCGATTGCCATGAACCAGTCCTGATGCCTGACGGACGCCGGGATGCGCTTCTTCGTGACCATCCTGAAAGGAGGCTTGTGTAGGTGCCTGTTCAGAACACGCAGATCCAAGATAGGGCGCAACCCTCCGCCTTTCTTAGGGACAATGAAGTACGGGTTGTAAAACCCGCTGAACACCTCGGCCGGTGGGTCGGGCTCGATCGCTCCCTTCACCAGAAGGGAGGCGACCTCCGCCCGAAGTACGGGGGCATCCCTGCCTCTGATTGAGGTAAAAGGACGTCCCGGAACTTGGGCGGGCGTGTAGCGACTGAATCGCTTAGCCGAGACGGATCGTCTTCCCCAGCAAGCCTGACAGTCTGGGAAGCTGAGACCAGGCTCCCAGAACTGTGACAGGGGGACTAGAGGTTTGATCTGCTTCATCGCCCCCGCGGAGGGTGGTTCGATGGCTAGCAGTACGGATTCCTTGCCGGGGAGGCCCCCCAGGGAGGAGATCGGCTCTGCCATTCTTCCTGCCTGGCGACTGCGCAGCTCAACGCATTGTCTGACTGAGAGTGCTGAGGGCTGGTGTTTATACTCGACATTGCGCTTTGCCATGATGCAACGTCGAGTTTGCCGTTCACCGTCGTGCAGAGGGTGAGAGCGGCTGAGGTAACCCAGAGCGAGAGGAAACTCTCCTCTTTGAGAGTAAGTGGGCGCCAGCTCCCCGGAGGGGGCCAGCAGATGGAGGGACGGGGCAGGATCCGTCCCTATCCGACTTCCCAGCGATGTGGCTGGGGTCGGGCCCAATGGTAGCCTCGATCCCCCTGAGGTGTTCCCATGATGGCCGCTGCCCCGCGGCTGCTGATGGGCGATGGTCTCCTCTTCGCTGTCTCCTCCAGCGGGCACCTGCCCAGAGCTGGAGGGCGTTGAAGAGGACCAGGGCTGCTGGGAAGCAGACGGTGCACGGGATTCGATGGCCGAGGCGGCCGAGTTGCGGCACGGAGGACTGCTTCTTACTGTCGAGAACACGCGGCCTCCCCGGTGAGCGGGGCCACTGCGGCTCGACAGTAACACCAACCAGCCCCCCTTTGCGAGACGGGTACGTCAAGAAAGCGGACCTTCTCAGCATTACTCATCTGCGCAAGTATAGGCCAGAGGAGTTTCTCATGGACCACAAGTGTGGACATCGTCCGACCCAGGGCCCGCGTGGTCACCTTGGTCGCCCATAGAGCGAGGTCGGTGGCGGCGCGGAGTTCCTGCATAAGCGCTGGGTCAGTCTTACCCTCGTGGAGCTCTCTCAACGCCCTGGCCTGGCAGGAGCCATAGCGTGGAGAGAGGAGGCAGCTTGGTCCGCCGCAATGTAAGCTCTCGACACCAGAGATGCCGAGACACCACATGCTTTGGACGGGAGTCTAGGTCGAGCCCTCCCAAGTGGCCGCTACCTACGGGCACGAGTGCACCGCGGCGGCATACTCCACCTGGGGGACACCGACGCATCCTCCAGCTGTCTCAACCTCGAGGGAAGAGAGGGTGACAGAACTTTGTTTGACGTGAAACGTGCCGGGAAGGGGCGTTTCAGGTCTTACAAAGTTCCTCATGCACTTCCGGTAAACACGGCACTGGGGGCGGGCGTGGCTTGGAGCCGCGCTCAAACCCGAGGCGCCATGTAGCCAGCCGCGAGCGCCGGGAGAGGCAGTGCGGGCACTGCAACCCAACACTCACGGCGGCCCGGGAAAGCATGGCTGACATCTCGACATCCGCTTTTTCCTGGGCTCGACCCCCCGAGGGAGGGAGCCCGAGGAATCGTCGGAGTCGGATGGCAGTACGTCACCCCCCGATGCTGCAAGAGACATCTCATCATCACGCATCGTGTCCGAATACGTGATTGAGGAATAAGACGGCGGACCGTCTTTTTTGGGGAACGGTCAGACGAGCGAAACGAGGTGTGAACGGTCCGTGAGCCGTGGCTGGCGGATTATCGCTCACAGTAATCCTCATATCACCCTCGCTGCTTGCCATAGCGGACGGCAGGGCCGTAGTCCTGCCGCCACGGAACGGGGAGCAAACGAGGTGGTGGCTGAGTCCCGTGGGAACACAGCCACCTGTGACGCAACGTCTGAATCGTCACCGCCCGCAGTGCGGGCAGGACGTATCCACAACGTCTGCCCCAGCGTACTGGAAGCAGGCATTGTGTCCGTCCCCCTCCTCGATGAGTGTGTTGCACCCATGAGAACAGCGGGACAAGCCACGCTGGAGAAATTTGCTCTTTTAGAAAAGGAAATTTGCTCGAACACCTCCGGAACTGCCGAGACGCCCAGGGGAGAGTCACTGCAGGAAGGGACCGTCCGCTGTCCACGTCGTAGATTCCAGCAGAAAGAATGATCACCCAGATCGTAGAGAAGCTCACCAGATGCGTAGGCTCTGAAGAACAAAAGGTGAATGAATGAGCACGCCGGCTTCCCTCTTATACCCGGACATCCGGGGAGGAGCCCGGCATGCAAATTTCATTCGCCAATTTTCATTGGCCTTTTCTAAATACTCAGAAGATGATAGGTTCTCAAGACAAACCCCATTCTGTCAGTTCGACACAACGTCGAGAAACCGACAGAAAGGGAACTGTGGCCTCCTTAGGTTAAAATCAGCATTACATTTAGTTTTTTTTAAGAAATGAAAATATTTAATGTGATCCTTGTCACGGTCCCACCATCTTGTTTATGAAATTCTAGTCGTGTGGCGGGATCGGGGCAGAGTCCTTAGGTTTTATGTAAGAAAACCATGAGTTGTTTTTTTTTACTTCTCATGTGTTTTCTCGTGTCTCGTCACTGGCCCCGCTCCTCTCGTTTCCTTGTTATCTTTCCCTGAGTGTTTTATTACCCACACCTGCCCTGTGTCATTATCCCTCATTTGTCTCTCCCTATAAATACCCTCTTGTTTCTTTGTCTTGTGTTCGTGGATTACGTTTGATGTGCATGTGTTTATGGTGTCTAGTAAAGTTCCATGTTTTGTTACCTCCTGCGATTTCTTGTTTATACCCTTGCTTGTGTTCTTGCTCCAGTTCGTGATCTTTAAAGTAAGTCTAGTTAGTGTTAGTTCTTTTTTTTGGTTGTCTAGTATTGTTTTAAGTTGTCAGTTTAGTCTAGTCAGTTTAACAGTTCTTGTTATCCTCTGTACCATTTTACCCCCTCGTGGGTGTTTTGTTTTGTATTTCTATTTGTAATAAAGACCTTTGTTAACCCCTTCATCCACTGCCTGCCTGCACCTGGGTTCTTTTCCACGTATTCCTTGACAGATCCTAATGACAAATGCTAGTAGTGTAATGCTCGTTCAATGTAGGCATACCAGTTTTCCTAGTCAGGGATCCCTGCAAAGGTCTTTACTCTAAGGGGTTAGATAAAGCCAGGACTAGGCCTTAGTTAAATTAAGACATTTAACTAGTTTTAACAAATATCCCTTACAAAAAAACTTTTCTTGTGGGCATTTTGAGACAAAACAATGTCACTGATGGATGTGTCATTGCAAGGTGTTTTCAGTTTAGACAGCTCTAACATTTGTTTTAGTCTAGGACTAGTCATAAACCCTGAACGGGATACCACCCCTTTCATTTTAAAATGGATAGAAACAGAAATTCTAGAGTCCTGACACATGTGAGGTCTAACATCTACATACTAAGCTTTAAATACATTGCCTGTGTTTCAACCTGCATAGTCAGGAATTAACAAACAATAGATGCAGTGTACTCTTTAGCTATGGTCATGTATATAAGCACAGGTGACTGTGAGCCAACAAGCAAAATCAGGTTCAGCTTCTCTTTTGTGGAACTACTGGAAACCGAACAGTTCAACCATAACCATGGGCAGGGTAAACCACAAAAAAAACTTATATTTCCATTACATTTCTTATACATTACTTTTATTTTCATACATTTTACATTAAACCACTAAAATTTTACATTTACAGGTCATCTTCTACGAGGACAGGAACTTCCAGGGTCGCTCATATGAGTGTATGGGTGACTTTTCTGACATGTCCTCCTACCTGAGCCGCTGTCACTCCTGTAGAGTGGATAGCGGATGCTGGATGATGTATGATCATCCCAACTACATGGGAAACCAGTATTTCTTTAAGAGGGGCGAGTACGCTGACTATATGTCTATGTTTGGAATGAACAACTGCATCCGATCCTGTCGTATGATCCCCATGGTAAGTTCGATTAGCATTTTTATGTATTTATAACAAATCAAATCCTTCCAGTAAATTTTTCAAGACATGTTAAAAAACTGAGTTTAATGGATTTTTTCCCATACAGCACAGGGGATCCTACAGAATGAAGATTTATGAGAGGGAGAACTTTGGAGGTCAGACGTACGAGCTGATGGACGACTGTGACTCCTGCATGGACCGCTACCACATGTCTCACTGCCAGTCCTGTCATGTGATGGATGGTCACTGGCTCATGTATGAGCAGCCCAACTACAGAGGCAGAATGTCGTACTTCAGGCCTGGAGAGTACAGGAGCTTCAGTAATATGGGTGGCATGAGATTCATGAGCATGAGGCGTATCATGGATTCCTGGTATTAGTTTTCTATAAAATAAATGTCTCAATAAAATAACTTCTCACTAACCATTGTGTTATGATCATTTGCGCCATTAAATTGTTTATGCATTATTCACAGAAACATAGAAACGTGAGGGGACACATGCCCTTTCAGGTTTTTGAGCATCAAGTCAAGCTATAAAACGTAAAAATAAATCAAATTTTCTACCTAAAAGTTTTTGGTCTAATGGTGTTACATTATGTGCAAAATATAAAAAAATATGAGTTGTCTTTGCCTTAAAAATGACAAACTGAAAAGCAACTGGTAAAAACTCACATGTTAAATAAAACTCCTACACACTTAACGTTTAACCATTTTATTAAGTTTTTCTTGCTTTGTCATTTTTTTGTTGCTTTTTTCTATTTCTAGCACAAGTTATGTCAATTTTTTTTCTTATAATAGCTTTTTGTTTCAAATGTTATCAAATAAAAACTTCTTCAGGGCGGTACGATATACTTCAGGTCCAAAGTATAGAGAAATGTCCGAGTTTTGAGTAGGGCCGTTTCTAGCTGTTTGGGGGCCCTATGCGAGATATTAATTGGGGGCCCCTATTTTTTCAAACTCTGAGGTAGAGATTCCTAACTTTTTCATATATTCTGTGACAATGCAGCAGTCTGTTACATTTTAAGAGTAAAGCAGGCTAGAGTACATTAATAAATGCAACGGATACAGTGTGTTCTTGAAAAATGTTTACCGGCGGTAGTGCACGTCACTCTGACAAATATAGGTGTAATAAATATGAGAGTTGCGATAACGATTGCTAGTTGTAGCCTTTCAGTTGTGGATGGTTTTATTTAAAAGATTTTACATTAACAGAAATTATTGGCATACGTTTCCGTTGGTGCATTCGAGCGCGGGCCTGCAACGGCAAAACCCAGGTTATTCTGCGGGTTCTGCAATGGATCCTGTTATGAAAGGAACAGATACGTAAAATCAAAACTGGCTATGACCCGCTTGCTTAGTGTCGGAGAGCGCGCAGGTTTTGCCGCGGTTGCGGAGAGACATCTATTCATTTGCGCTCCTGTGCACATCTTATGAACGCGCATTTAGTGCAGCTGTACACATTTTAATCTGGACAATGTCAACAAGTAAGTTTCACATCAACGAGTTGGAAAAAATAAAGTTTTTATGGCAATCTGAATAGGAAAGCCAATGTAGGTTTAAAAAGTTTGTTTCAAATGGAATTGTTAAGGACTGTAAGGGTTAATACGCCACTGACTGAAGTTACTGCAACAAGAGCTTTTTTATTTCGTATTTAGCTTTATTGTTTTAAGTTTTCATTATTTACTGATGTTTATTTAAATGTTTTATATGCTGTAGTGTGCCGTTTCACTGATGGATTTGCGCGTTAAACATTGACGGATGTTTCATCCTCATTTATTTCAGATATCATATTTCAATTTCAAGTATTTAACAATTTCAAGTATTTAAATAAGGTCTATATTTCTCTTCCACTCGTCATGTGGTTGCTACACGCAAATATAATAATATAAATATTATTTATATAAATAATATATATTTCTCAACCACCGCACCACCGCGGTCGATTTGTCTATTACCACCGCGGTGGTAAAAAACTGCCACCGTCACAGCCCTATAAAAAAAATAAAAATAAGTTATGTAGTTATATATTGTAGTTTAAAATGAACCATATATGAATAATCCACTACTACGTATACTGCTACTGCTACTACTACTACTAAAAGTAACAATAATCAGTCTGATAATAATTGGTTTTATTTATAAAATAGTAGCACAGGTCTATGCTTGAGACACATTTATTTGAGCCTTTTTGTAAAGCAAACTCTGGATAGATAGCGGAGAATGGGAAGCGGCGACCTGACAAGAGCTGAGATGATAGAGCTGGATAAAGAAGGACGCGGTCACCTGACACGTCTTCATGGCCTGACCTGATGGTAGAGCGGAGAATGGGAAGCGGCGACCTGACAAGAGCTGAGATGATAGAGCTGGATAAAGAAGGACGCGGTCACCTGACACGTCTTCACCACAAAATTTCAAATGCTATTAGATTATTAATGATAATCTTAAAACTATAATTTATTTTATTAGTAAGTTCATTTATTTTATTTAGCCTTGTTGTTTAGCCAAGCTCTCTTGAGCTTGTGCAGAGGCAGCAGCTTTTGCCAGAGGGAACTGGAATCCCCTGGTTGGGTCTGGGTTCTCCTGAGGTTTTTTTTCTCGATTAGAGTTTTGGGTTCCTCGCCACTGTTTGCATACTGTTTTTTGCACTATTTGCCTGGCCGGGGGGGCTGCTTTAGAATTTATAACCTGTTATATTTGACCTGTGCTTCTCTCTCCTTTATCTTAAATGTGTGATCTCACTGAGCGTGTGCGTGTGTGTGTCTATGTCTATGTGTGTTAGTATGTGTGCATATTGTGTGTGTGGAGTGTTTTGTATGTGGGTATGTCTGTCTTCTGTGTTTTCAACTTTTTCTTGTTTTTGCAGGTACAACTTTAATTGTTTTGCTTATAGTCAATAAGTCTTATGTACAGCTGCTTTGTAACAATGAACATTGTAAAAAGCGCTATATAAATAAAGTTGAGTTGAGCTGAGTTGGATAAAGCTGACTTTATTTACATACAAACAAACAATCATAGCCTGTTAGCTGAGGTAGCTCACATTTATCTGAGGCTAGCAGAGCTAGCCAGCATGACAAAAGTAGCAAACTAACTTGTTTACAGGTTGGCATTATGTGTACCCCTCCACCCACATCAAATGCCTTACCTTTATCCTGTGATCGTTTTTCTTCATCGGTTTTCTTCTTTTTGCGTTTCTCTGCACCAGGCGCATAAGTACGTTTCGATGACATTGTAATTAGCGTCTACCGCTATTCTCATCACTTCAGTGGAAGGTGGGCGGCTGTCAATTATCCCGTCAGACCTGTCGGCAGACGTCACTTACCACGTGACAGCTTAGCCCAAAGGTGATTTTGACCTGATTACCCCATGAACACTTACATGCTTTGCAAATGAATGCATAATGAATGCATGCAATACATGCAAATAAAGACAGGTACTTTTAATTCTCCAAAGTATAATAAAATATGAGGCTATACTTGCAGTTTGGGGGCCCCCTGGTGGCTGCGGGCCCTATGCAGCCGAATTGTCCGCATATAGCAAGAAACGGCTCTGGTTTTGAGAGTGAATGACTAGGGATGGGAGATATGGCCCTAAAACTCTATCACGGTATTTTCTGGTATTTGTTGCAATAATGATACAAATGACGACATAAACATAACACCATTCACCACTGTTTTTGGCTACACGTGATAGTAGATGCATGTACTGTAGTCTAGAGCCTCAGAAACACAAACACTCATAATCACCACAAATCAAACAGGCTTCTTAAAATATGCATGTGTTATGTCTTAATGTAGACAAGACGCTGGAGACCGTAGATTCCTTTCAGTAACATTTATTAACAAAATAACACATACAGGATAACATGCAGGCACATGCTCCGTACTCTAACTTCTTCTCTACCTCTCGATGCAACTCGAGTAGATCGAGTGCCACCTAGCGGTACATTGATGCAACAACATCACATAATCTCCTCTTAGTTAAGTGATGCTCCTGTTACCAACAAGTAACATAAAACAGAAAGAACAGCAAATCTGCCATGCATCAACAATTTCACACATAAATGAACTACACCAAGCAACACACCAATTGAATGCAGAAGAATATTCCAAACAACAAGCAACATGAACCAAACTACTCACTAGTATTCAGTACTCGACTTTCATGTAAGTATATGATATGTATATTGCAAAAGTCCATGTCAAATTCTGTGACTAATAGACATAGTCCTTTAGCCAACCTGGCTCACGTCTTTGACGTTGTTCTCTTGGACCAGCCTCAGAAGACACTGAATTTCCAGACAATGGAACATGAGAGGGCATCACGTTTTCAGCATTGGCTGTCATTCCATTATCCAACTCTCTAGTTGGCACGGGTGCAAGACACGATGCATGCCACTTTTTTCCATCATCCAAGAGGTAAGTGTAAGGACCAACTTTTTTCCTGACTTCAATTGGAGAAGTGAACTTTGGATAAGCTTTTGGTACATGCACAGCCTTTTTAATGCGCACTTTATTCCCTGGTCGAAAAGAGAAATGTCGCACACGATGCTTGTGGTCAAAGCGAGATTTCATGACATCCTGACGTGAGGAAACACGTTTCTGCAGTGGTGTCGGCTCATGACCAGAAGGTGAAGGTTTCAGGACATTGAGACGGGTACGCATTTTCCTTCCATGAAGCAATTCGAATGGGGAAACACCTGTTACAGCATGAGGTGTAGCGCGGTAAATCTGCAGGAAGTCAGTCACTGTTGATTTCCATGGTGCTGATTGTAGGATTGCTGATTGGATTGTACTCTTGAGAACTCTGTGAAAGCGTTCAATAGCACCATTTGCAGCAGGATGATACACTGAAGTACGAATATGCTTAATATCTCTGTCTTTCAGGAATGCAGCAAACTCAGGAGAAGTGAACTGAGGCCCATTATCACTGACCAGAGTGGTCGGGTTTCCGTGTCTGCTGAAGACAGAGGTAAGAAATGCAGTCACCTGTTTTGTTGCAACAGACGCAGTAAAGGCTACCTCAGGCCACTTACTATAATAGTCAGTGAGTGTCAGAGCATATCGACAGTCCCAGACAGCAGTCTCGAACGGGCCCACAATGTCTATCGCCAGTTTTTCCCACGGTGCAGAAGGTAAAGGAACAGGCTGTAGTGGAACAGCAGAGGCTTTCGCAGTTTTGTCCAGAGAAAGACATAAATGACAGGCAGCAATTTTCTCTGTCACAAATGTGTCCATGTTTGGCCACCAATACATCTCACGCAGGCGTTGCTTCGTTCTCACAATTCCCTGATGACCCTCATGTGCAATACGGAACAATGACTCACGCAATTTTCCAGGCACAACCAGTCTAGATCCTCTAAACACAAACTCAGCTTGCACACTGAACTCATGTCGGAGCTTGTAGTATGGACGAATCACAGGATCCACAGCAGCGGAAGATGAAGGCCATTTACTCGCAATTTGTGCGCGCAACGCAGAGAGTTCAGAACAGTGAGCAGAGGCAGTAGCAAATTCTTCCTGGGATATGGCAATCGGCCCAGAAGACAGTAAAGCAACAAACTCGGGTTCTGTATCAGACTCAGCATCCAAAGGAAGAGGCAAGGGCAAGCGGGATAAACAATCTGCAGTGTAGTTCTCAGATCCAGCACGATACTCAACTATGTAGTCGAAACAGAGCAACCGAGCAGCCCACCGAGCAATACGCATACCAGCTCTATCAGTCCCTTTTGTGGTCAGCAGTGTCGTTAACGCTTGATGGTCAGTCCGCAACGTAAATCTGCGACCCCACAAGTACGTTCTCCATTTTTCCACCGCCCAGACACACGCCAGAGCCTCCTTTTCAACAGTGGAGTATTTCTGTTCAGCTGAGGACAGTGTTCTGGATGTGAAAGCGACAGTATGTTCTTGACCATCAGTGCCAATTTGAGCGAAGACAGCACCTACTCCATATGCAGACGCATCAGTAGAAATGACCACCGGCATCTCCGGGTCAAACAGTATAAGCGCAGGACTGTGAACCAGCAGCTTCTTCACATCATCCAAGCTTTGTTGAGCATCATCAGACCAGCGAAATCCACTCTCATCTCTCAAGCACTCACGCAGAGGCATCACCACGGAAGCGAAATTAGGAATGAATTTGTTGTACCAGGAGAGAAGACCCAGCAAAGAACGCAACTGAACAGCATACGTTGGTGCAGGTGCATCGATTATTGCAGATAGATGTTCCTGATCCAACTGAATACCCTGCGACTTCACCATGTGGCCTAGAAACTTCAAGCTCTGTTTTCTGAATTGACATTTTGACTCATTTAACACCAACCCAGCATCTTTGAGACGTTGCATCACCTTCTCTAGCGCTTGATCATGTTCTTGCAGCGAGCGTCCCCACACGATGATGTCGTCCAGATAATTTGCAACGTTCTGGATTCCTTTTAGAATGATGACCATCATCTTTTGGAATGCAGCTGGAGCAGACGCCGAGCCATAAGGTACCCTGCAGAATCTGAAGAGGCCCTCGTGTGTAAGAAAAGCAGTGAGATCCCGGCAATCTTCATGAAGAGGTACCTGGTGGTATGCACTTTCCAAGTCTATAGTTGAAAACACAGTCGCACCTTGCAGTAATGTCATCATCTCCTCCATGTGTGGCAATGGGTAGCTGTCTACTATAACTGCCTTGTTGGGCCCTCGCAAGTCCACACACATGCGGATCCCCCCGTTTTCTTTTGGACCACAACAATCGGAGAAACCCATGGAGAAGAATCAATCCGTTCGATCACACCAGCCTGTAAGAGACGTTCCAGTTCTGCGGAAACAGCATCTCTCATGGAGAAAGGTAAGCGACGCAATTTGCATCTGACAGGAGGTACAGAGTCAGAAATGTTCACCTTGTGCGTGAAGTTGTTCACACAGCCTAATGCTGTGATGGAGAAGTGGAGAGAGCACAGACTGGAGAGGATTGTGCCGATGGCAGCACAGTGTTTCCAGTAAATTGCAGCTGAAGTCCCTTGCCTCAGATCCATGCCTAGCAAAGCAGTGCCAGTGTCAACAATGAAGAAGTGTGCAGGACAGATAATGCCATATTTAGTGACTGTAGCAGATAAACATCCTAGCACTGAAATCGGCTCTTGTAAGTAAGTAACTAAACGGGCAGCAGGGGCTTGCAACGGCACAGTGCGAAAATGCTGTTCATACAGTTGTTTCGGCAGGATGGACACAGACGAACCAGAGTCCACAGTAAGTTGAAGAGAGACAGGGGTAGCAGCAGGTGAGGCATGTACGGTCACTTCAAACATCAGATGGTCAGTCGCTCCAGGCAGATGGAGAATACAGACCTCTGGCAATTCAACTGAATGCACTGAATGAGTAGGAGCAGAACGGCAGACTCGTGCAAAATGTCCAATCTTATTGCAGTTCTTACATTTAGCAGATGCAGCGGGGCAGTTCTGTGCGTTTGCAAGATGTCCAGCAGAGCCACAGCGAAAGCATGTTCGAGCTGACGGAGCAGAAGCAGGTGGTTTTGATGAGGTACGTGCTTTGAATTTGGCCTTAGGACGCTGTCGTCCAGAAGCAGGAGTGGCATGTACAGCTTGAACTGGAGCGAAGTTACTCGTAGCCAGCGATTTCGCCTGAGCATCAGCCGTCTCTAGCTGTGTGGCAATTGTAATTGCAGTCTCCAGTGTCAATTTAGTTTACAATTCCACTAATAATCTTTCACGAATGCGAGGGTTAGCAATATTTTCAACAAGTTGATCACGCAACATATCGTCAAGATTGTCAGCAAATTCACAAGTAGTCGCTAAATCTCTTAATGCAGCAATGTATTGTACTACCGTTTCATCTATCCTCTGTATGCGTTTCCTGAAAGCATGTCTTTCCACAACCACATTTCTTTTCGGAACGAAGTGTTGTTCCAAAGCATTAATAGCATCAGCTAGATCGTCACCGGTATTGGGCAGTGTATAAAACAATCTCTGACCTTCGGTTCCGAGGCAGTGAAGAAGCAAAGCACGTTTTCTGGCTTCTGACCATAAATCCCCAGTAGCATTGATGACTAGCATGTAGTTCCGGAACATTTTCAGCCATGTGACTAGCGGTATAGCAGGCTCACCGGGACAAGGCAAAAAAGGATTGGGAAATGGAGCACTTACTGAAGCCATCCTCAGAAAATCTTGTACAAAAAAACGTCCTCATCGCCAATTTGTTATGTCTTAATGTAGACAAGATGCTGGAGACCGTAGATTCCTTTCAGTAACATTTATTAACAAAATAACACATACAGGATAACATGCAGGCACATGCTCCGTACTCTAACTTCTTCTCTACCTCTCGATGCAACTCGAGTAGATCGAGTGCCACCTAGCGGTACATTGATGCAACAACATCACAGCATGTAACAAAGTTCAATGTAGGGAAGAAAGGAGGCGGGAACCGGCGAACATTTAAACAATAAACTTTAATCAAAAATAAACAAACAATAACACGGAAGTAAAAGGCCGGCAGCCACCTCACGGTCGACTGCCGGCCACACAAACATAAATAAAACTTAACATTTCCGGGCCCGGTCCTCTCTCGTCGGCAGTCCCGTCGCTCGTCCTCTTATGCTCCCTAGCTCCCCGTGAGGCATGCGGGACCGTTGCGCGTACAGCTGATACTCATTATCACTCACGCCACCGGCCCCGCCTTCCTGCCCCACGGCTCTCGTCCCGCCTTCCTCGCTACAATGCATACATTTTTTTTTTTTGTAAATATAAAATATAATAGTAACGTGTGACTTTCAAAGGTTGTATTAAAGAAAAAATAAAGTTGTACACATCATGTTATGCTTAAACTGTATATTCTGATGGGTGGAAATGATCACATCACGCTGTCAATCACTCTCTCATGAACAGTGTGAACCTTCTCTTCTCAAAGAAACATATACTGTAAGCATAATTATATAACTCGCACTGCAGAAAGAGAACCAGAATAATGCGGATAAACAAAATCAATTTATATAATCTGATATACAGAACTACACTGCTCGTCCAAAAAAAAGCCACACACGCTAATGTTTCATTGGACCGCCTTTAGCTTTGATTACAGCACACATTCGCCGTGATATCGTTTCGATAAGCTCCTGCAATGTTACAGCATTTATTCATGTCCAGAGTTGCATACATTTTTCGCCAAGATCTTGTATTGATGATGGAAGAGTCGGACCGCTGCGCAAAGTCTTCTCCAGTACATCACAAAGATTCTCAATGGGGTTAAGGTCTGGACTCTGTGGTGGCCAATCCATGTTTGAAAATTATGTCTCATGCTCCCTGAACCACTCTTTCACAATTTGAGCTCGATGAATCCTGGCATTGTCACCTTGGAATATGCCCGTGCCCTAACCTGGTCATTCAGTATATTCAAGTGGTCAGCTGACCTCATTCTTTGGGCACATACTGTTGCTGAACATAGACCTGACCAACTGCAGCAACCCCAGATCATAGCACTGCCCAGGAGGTGACTTTATTTGGAGGGAAGTGTACAAACTCACATTTTGTACTGGATGTAAAGAGGCAGCAGTGCGATGCGCAATGTGTCGCTGTGAAAGCAAAGCACAACGGGTGCGCGCTGCGCACGGGACGCTCTTCTCACGCATCCAGTATGAAACATATTATTATCATTTTAAACAATTCGTTGAATGCTCACGCGCACATGACACCTAATGAATGTTTAAATAAATACTTTTAACCAAACTAAATGTTGCTGTGTTTTAACTTATTAAGACTATTAACACATATTATTACAATATCACTACAATATCACTTTCTTTGAATTGTAATGGGTTACTTTTACTTTTATCAAAATAACCACAAAAGTATGACCACCCTGCTAAAAAATAAACACCACAGAAATTCTAGTGGTTTCCATTAAAACTCCACAATGTAAAAAAAATCCCGTGACAAAACAGATAAAGTACTGGCAGAAAATTACCAGTACATTTTCCGGACATTTCCGTTAATGCTAAAATGCAAATGAATGCAGTGCAAACTGTAAAATACAGGTAAAACAACTGTAAAAATGAACACGGAAAATTCCTTCATATTAATACAGTATATTGCGCCCTATTTTTACGGCTTTTTTTTAGAGTGCATTGGAAACCTTTATAGGAGTCTAGACTCGACTATTATGTGATAAAAGTCGTGTCGATGTGACGGCCGGCCTATGACTTTAGAACAACGTCAATATATTTATTAGCCTAATGCAGCAGACGCTTTATAGCGGACTTACAAACGCAGCACCTCAGTGACACAGCAGCCAATATGAGAAACATTTTTATTTATGCTGTTTCTTTCTTGTTTTATTAAATGGGGAACAAGTACAAAAATAGCCAATAATAATAAAAGATCTGCCTGTAGAAGCACAGCGCACTGAGATATATGCAGCGCTAGGCTTTACCTGCGAGCTTTTACGGCTTCAGATCAAATTGTGAAGGTTGGGAAAGAAAACATGACACATTGTGAATGATGCGTGCAGAAGCAGGACAAGATAACATATATTTTTGCCGGGAGTGTGACAGAATCCCGCTGAAGCGGGTGGGAATGACATACGTCGCGCTCGCAGCTCTCTTAGAACAGCCTCTTCTTAAAGGTACAGTGTCAAAATCACATGACCCGCGACTAGTCGACTAGTTTGTTCAACCCCTATTAAATACCTTTTTTAGTGTGTTTTGGACATTATTTGAGTATGATTTAATGGTCTTGTCAACAGAACACAACACATTCCAGTAGACTTTTGTTTCCATTACAACCAATACAATTTCCATCATAACCATTAAATCCAGTAGAATTTATGTGATGGTTTCTATAGCCTTTTCAGCAGTGTATGCATTCTAAAATGCTAAAATATAGTTTATTGCTGATGATTGTACATCCAGTGGTGGGCGATGTGTTAATGCATGATTGTGCTCATCAATTTTGTGCTGTATGACATATCGCTTATTGCTCCCTGAACTCTCTGTAAGTCGCTTTGGATAAAAGCGTCTGCTAAATGACTTAATTTAAATGTAAATCAATAGCTGTGTCTGAATATAGTGCACTATATCGTGTGCCCGCCATTTTGTAGTGTTGTCCGAATTCTGAGTAAAAAACTCATTCCCTACATTTGTTCACTACTTTTTACCCACAATGCATTCTGATTTTGAGTGTACATTCGATGAACACATATTTCCCATGATACACAAATCAACCGTCTAATTAGAATCAGCTGGAGGAGAGTGACCGTTAATGCCACAAATATACGTTTATACACTTGTGTTTGTTCTTGTTGACAGTTTTTTTCTACTTTTGAGATTAAATTAATGTTATATATAGCAGTTTTGTATTTTTAAAAATATTAAGTAATTTTTTTAACGTAATAAATGTAATAGTAAATAAACGTGGCAAACATTTGTTTTGTTCTCTTTATTAAACACGAATACAATAAACGTGACAAATTATGTAAAAATGAACTTTACCATTTTACAAAACAATCCACAAAGCCACACAGGTGTAATATAAGCATTATGACGAATGTCCGTGACAGTTTTGTCAAACGCAGGATATATTACGTCAGTGTCCGAAATTGAATGAGTGAACAAGTGAGCGAATTCAGACGCAGCTACTGTCACTTTTTAATCGACCATCCAATCACAGCGCAGGAGGGATGCCCCCCCCCCCCTTGCGAGATGGCTGCGTCGAGAAAGCGGACCTTCTCAGCGTTACTCATCTGTGCAAGGTTCAGCCAGAGTTGTCTCTCATGGACCACAAGTGTGGACATCGCCCGACCCAGGGCCCGTGTGGTCACTTTGGTCGCCCGTAGAGCAAGGTCGGTGGCGGTGCGGAGTTCCTGCATAAGCGCTGGGTCGGTCTTACCCTCGTGGAGCTCTCTCAACGCCTTGGCCTGGCAGGAGCCATAGCGTGGAGAGAGGAGGCAGCTTGGTCTGCCGCAATGTAAGCTCTTGACACCAGAGATGCCGAGACACCACATGCTTTGGACAGGAGTCTAGGTCGAGCCCCCAGGTGGCGGGCATGAGTATGCCGCCGCAGTGCACTCCACCTGGGGTACATCGACGTATCGTCTAGCTGCCTCACCCTCGAGGGAAGAGAGGGTGACAGAACTTTCTATGACGTAAATCGTGCCAGAAAGGGGGCATTCCAGGTCTTACTAAGTTCCGCATGCACTTCCGTAAAACACGGCACTGGGGGCGGGCGCGGCTCGGAGCCGCGCTCAAACCCGAGGCGCCATGTAGCCAGCCGCGAGTGCTGGGAGAGGCAGTGTGGGCACTGCAACCCAACGCTCACGGTGGCCCGGGAAAGCATGGCTGACATTTCGACGTCCGCTTCTTCCTGGGCTCGACCCCCCGAGGGAGGGAGCCCGAAGAATCGTCGGATGGCAGTACGTCACCCCCCGATGCTGCAAGAGACATCTCATCATCACGCATCGTGTCCGAATACGTTGTTGAGGAACAAGACGGTGGGACCGTCTCCTGGGGAACAGTCAGACGAGCGAGACGAGGTGCGAACGGTCCGTGATCCAGTGGCTGGTGGATTAGCGCTCACAGTAACCCTCATATCACCCTCGCTGCTTGCCGTAGCGGACGGCAGGGCCGTAGTCCTGCCATCACGGAATGGGAGCAGACGAGGTGGTGGCTGAGTCCCGTGGGAACACAGCCACCCGTGACGTAACGTCTGAATCGTCAACCGCCTGCAGTGCGGGCAGGACGTATCCACAACGTTTGCCCCAGCGTACTGGAAGCAGACATCATGTCCGTCCCCCTCCTCGATGAGTGTGTTGCACCCATGAGAACAGCGGGACATGCCACGCTGGAGAAATTTGCTCTTTTAGAGAAAAAAACTCAAACACTTCTGGCACTACCGAGACGCCCAGGGGAAGTCGCTGCAGGAAGGGACAGTCCGCTGCACCACGTCGTAAGATTCCAGCAGTAATTCGGCGTAGAGTTTGAAGTCTCGAAGTCAATAAATGCGAAGGCTCCAAAGAACAAAAGGTGAATGAACGCCACCTCTGCCGCTGGAGTAGTGTTCAGTTATCATGACGAACATTTGACTGAGCTGTGCGCTTTCACTTTTTTCAGTCTCTGTTTACTGCATGTAATAAGGATTTAGCTAACACACATGTAGAATAGGGCTGCACGATATTGAGAAAATATGCGATATGCGATTTTGTTGTTGAATATTGCGATAACGCTATTTCTTGCGATATAACATTTCCTAGAGAAATGCTATTTTTTTATTATTTATATACATGTTATTATCATACTGAAATAAACAGGTAATATTCTTCTGATGTAATTAAATCTAATTCAGGCTAAAAAAAACTATCAAGGAAGAGGAAAACATTTAGACTTAACACTACAGTGTGTGTTCAATTCAACAGGACTTTTATTTTGATGGGTTTTCTGGGAAGGCTCAAGTTTTTGTGTGTTTGCCAATAGCTTCACTCAAACAGTAAAACGCTCATAAAATAAACTCTCAGAACAACTCTGGAGATGAAGTTCATGTGTTAATATCCTCATACAGTGCAGACGCAGATAAATCCTCAAACCATCACCCGTATTGAATGTTAAACTGTGCACATAATTCACTCAGACAAGCAGAACCGCCAGATGACATTGAAATAACAGGATTCCGCGTTCGTATCTAATTAACTACGTTACATGGACTCTGTGCAGTGCACTATTGATTATTGTTACACACAAACAAGCACAACCATGACAAAACCACTTCACACATACACACAGCTCTGTCTAATGGACATATTTGTATTATTCTACTGTACATACTGTATATGTCGCACTGTTGTTATTCTTTTTTTTTCAAGGTACTTGTCCAGTTGGGCAAGTAAAATTCTCTCTCACTTGCCAATACAAAACATTCACTTCTCCCAGACACAGTGTTAATGTCGAGCCCTGCAAAATATGCCATATTTCAGACGTAACGTACCGTTCTTTTTAGGCACAAGTTCGTCGCTGTCATTTTCCTCGCTCGTCTCTATTCCTGCCATATTTATTTTCCGCTCTCTGCTTTGAGTCGCTAGGTTCACATTTGGGACCGCGATCTAGCCAATAGTATAATAGCACCTACTTGGCGGGTATAAAGATAGTAATGCCCCTTCTGATTGGTCCAATTTGGACAATCTAAGCATGCAACACACAAATGATTGACAGATGAAACAAATTAAATTTATCGTATCTCTCTGCGATATGGATATCGCATATACTATTATTGAGATAACGATAATGTTTCAATACATATCGTGCAGCCCTAATGTAGAACACACATTCTAAAGGCGGAAGTATGGTCCGTCCGTCCGTGCTCCGTCCGCATGACGCAATTTCCGTCATCAGAAGGGTCTCATCAGAGAACGCGGAGGACAATCCAACAGACACCCGGGCTTGCAGCTCCCCTCTGGGGAGGCCACTTAGGCCCTGAAACTTCAGACATCTGAACTCAGCGTTTCAACAGGACTGCATTCTGAAACCATTCAAGATTTCTATCCATGTGCATCCGGATATTGGTCCAGCACAGAGCTCGCAAAGTATCCGATTCTATATATAGAATAGCTGCGTTAAGTTCGTGCCTCTTTGTTAGAGATGATTTTATTGGTGTTCAGAAATGTTTTACCTGCCTCATGCCCTCTCTCTCGCTCTCTCACTCACTCTCACTCTCTCCAAGCTCCCTAGCGTGTTTGTGTTTCATGTTTATGTATTTTGTCCATATATGTCTAGGCTTAATTGTTTGTAGAGTTAGTTCAATAAATAACCATGTATTTCCTCATGATGGTTCCTTGGCTTTTTCTCATAGGATTCAGTCACTTAAACTGTGTTTTGGTCTATGCTACCTTTGCTCTAAATTCTGTTTGGTAAAGTAATGTTACTTATGGCCATGAGATAACGTTAAAGTGTATAAAATCATTGATGCATTTGCTGGAAGAATAAATAGAAGGATTTTTATCACTATACTGCTAATCAGAAACTGTAAAATATACTGTCTACGGCAGGGGTCTTCAACTACTTTTCTTTGAGGGCCAGATTCCAAAAGTATAAATAGGATGCGGGCCAGTTTTTTACCATATTCTCATTTCTTCTGTTATTTTGTTTTTCTGTTATTTATTGCGTTTTGTTCCTTTTATACTGTTTTTGTTGCTGTTACTTATAGGCCATGATTAAAACATGCACACAAATATTGCATCCAGTATTTATGCCTTTTCATGATATTAAATTAAAAGGGATATTGTCTTTTTAATTGTATTTTATATTCCTGAATGCGTTACTTTACCCAAAAATTGCTACTAATTTACTCACCCACAGTCCTCCAGTACATCCAAGATGTGGGTGGCATAGTTTTTTCAAGAAGATATTTATGAAGATTTGATTGAATTAATTAAAGTTAAATCAATAAAAGTAAAAAACGCAGATACATTCAACACAAAAGTAATCCCTGCCCCTTGTGATGTTAAATTAGCGTCTAATAAAGCGAGTCAATTGATCTGTGCAAGAAACTGAATGCTATTATCACATCTTTTGGAGAATTCCAATCACATTCATCTGCCCCATGCACTTATAGGGCAGATCCTTTGTATAGTGCGAGTTCTGGGGGAGATGAACAGCTGTTTTTCGTAAATATAGCCGTTATACATAATAAATGCAGTAATAAAAACAACACCGTTTCCCCCTTATCTGAGACAACCGTTCACGTGGTGTACCCTTCCTACAGTTAGCCTACTTTCAAGGGCACAAATCCTATCGCGTGCGCAAACCGGTTGCCTGTGGCTGTGCAATGCATTGCTGATTTAACGTTGTAAATAACATTAAGCTTCTTGGACTGACCGATCAAATCGCTTTATAAGACGTAAATCATTATGAGCCGTGGGAATTACTTTCGTATTGAATGTAGCAGCGTTTTGGACTTTTAAAGATGTGGCATCTCAGGAGGACGTGCATTTAAAGCACACCGTTCATAAAATCTCTCCACTTATTTGAAATGTTAAGGCGGGCCAGGTAAAGATGATTGACGGGCCGCATTTGGCCCACGGGCCGCCAGTTGACTAGCCCTGGTCTACGGTATACTGTCACTGTCATGGTTCTGTCCCACCTTGTCTTGCTTTTCTTGACCTAGTGGCAGAACCATGATAGAACCTCTTGTTTTATGTGGAGAGAGTCAGTTTTGGCATTCCATATACTCCCTCTCTCCGGTGTGGCGTCTCTGTTCCCGCCCTTTCATCTCCTCGTTATTGTTTGTTAATTAGTTCATGTCCTGCACCTGTCCCCTCTTGATTTATCCCCTTTATAATGCCCTTGTGTCTTCTGTCTCGTGCTGGTTCATTGTACTGTCATGATTGTGTAATGTGGTGAGTTCCTGTCTTTGAGTTAGTTTAGTTTATTTTGTAGTTGTGATGTGTTTTAGTCTAGTCCTGTTAGTTTAGTTAGTCTTGTTCCTGTGTCCATGTTTGTTACTTTACCCCCACGTGGGTCTTTGTTTAGTATTTATATTTTATTAAATGTCTTGTTAACCGCTTACCCGCTGTCTGCACTTGGGTCCTCTGTCCTTGTCTTCGTGTCTCTCACCACCCACCATTCATGACAGTCACGCAATACCAGGTATATCAAAACTTCTAGCCACCCTTCATTTCTTGGCCTCTGGTTCTCTTCAACGTACTCTGGCTTCTTTAGCTGGGATTTTACAGTCCGCATTTTCCTCTGTGTTGTCCGTGGTACTGAAGTCACTAATGAAAATAATATATAAGCATATAATATTCCCAAATCGTCCGGAAGCTCTCCAAAATATCAAACAGTGTTTTCAGGCCATGTCGGGTTTAGCAAATGGGCTTGGAGCTATTGATGGAACACATGTTCAGTTGATCCCCCCTCTGAAATGGAGCATGTGTTCGGCAACAGGAAGCACACATACTCCATCAACTTCCAGGCAGTGTGCGACTCCAAAACTTTAATTACCAACGTTGTGACTAAATACCCAGGGTCCGTTCATGACGCATTCATTTTTCGGAAATTGCACACTTTTCAAGAAAATGAAGGATGGACAGTATGGTGATGGCAGGCTATTAGGTATGGTCAACTTGTTTTTACCATTCCTTTTTTACAACATATAATGCATTAAAGTGTTATGTTTTATTTAACTATCTCTTGTTCTGAAGGTGACCATGCTTACCCGTTACATCCCTGGGTGATGACACCAGTCCAGAACCCGAGGTCACAATCAGAGGAGTGCTACAATCCGGCCCACTGCAGGACAAGAAACGTCACTGAACGGATATTCGGTTTGCTGAAAAGCCGTTTTCGTGCGTTAGACCGAACGGGAGGAGCACTTCTCTTCAGCCCAGAAAAAGTCTGCCAAATGGTTGTGGCATGCTGCATGCTTCACACGCAGTGCGCACTGGTAAACCATTCGCAACAGTTGAAGAACCAAGTGACGAAGATGCAGATGCAGACCTTGGGCAAAACTCTGAACCCATTCACACTGGGGATGGACGACAGTTACGGGCTAACTAAATAAGTTGTATTTTTTTGGGTTGTATTTTTCTTTTGGAATTATTTAGTTCACTTTTACTAAACATGAGCTGTTCTTTTTTGGTTCCTAAAAAAATTAAGCAGCAAATAAAGTAGCATTCTTATTGGTCTCTTGTCATTTTACAAGGCAAAAAAGTTGTTCAACTGTTGAGGACATTCTAAAACGAACTGTGGACAGCTAAGGACGCGTTTCCTATTTAAAAAAACATGATTACATAATCTAACATTAGAATCCAAACTGGACTATGGTTATGCAGAGATTTTAAAATATTTACATTTAGGCTACGCATATAGCCCAGATCTGTACCTTGAGAAAAACTCTCCTGAATATGTTCCAGCGAATCAAATCCATCAACCCCGGTTACTTGCTCTCCAGTGAGTGACTGATGGACAAGTTCCTCTAATGGTGTCAAGGGCATTTCCTCAACAAGACCACCACCTGTCTGCTTTGCCGATGCTTCATTAAAAGCGACCTTCTCCTTTGTACGTCTCCTTAGGTCGTGCCATCTTTTTTTTTATTTCATCAGCGGAGCGCGCCTTTCCCCCTATTGCATTTACCTTGCCCACAATAGAGTTTGTGGGAATATTTTTCAGATAAAAGTATGATTTAATTATCAATATAATCAATAAGTGTTTTCTTTCATTAAATCATTAAGCTGTGTGCTTTTGTCATGTGCTTTCTGTATTGCTCAGTGGAAAGTTACTGTGGCAGATGAGGTGAGACAGGATAAGTGGGGGTTGGAACCATAAATT
>NC_079907.1:18556125-18588533 GCF_024868665.1 Triplophysa rosa | reverse complement strand
ATATATCTTACAATAAATCAATAAAGGAACAGGTTGCAATAATTCTATATCATTGTTTTGCTGTTTTTATTTATCGTATCTATAAGAGCCTTCTCGAAATAATGCTTTCATTCAGTTTTGAATAGTATGATTTTGGGTTTATTATTTGGTCATTTTTGTTTGTGTATGTGAAATTTACCATTTATGACCAATATGTTTAAAAAGTTTTTCCCCTAAACTTTTATACAATAAGAACATGTCCTTACTAGCTATCCTAATCTTTGTTTTTGTTCGTTTGAATATCAGATACTCAACATCAAAATAATTGGTAATGGCTGTACGAAAGAATTTTGATATGTTCTTTGACAAACGAATGCTTAAACTTAGAACCTCCTATTTCAAGTTTCCAGTGTTTCCCAAAAAAAATACATTTCAAAATTGTATGATATTTATCCTTCTGGGGAGTTCCTATATTGTGTAAATTCTGTAACTCATTTCCAGAAAACACAGACCCTGTTTTTTCAGAGCATAATTTTCTTTAATTCCTGGACAAAGTGCAATAATTGTGGTTAAATTAGTAAAATGTTTTCAATTATAAAAAAATGTAATATGGAAACTGTGAAAAAGGAGGTCAAACTATTAATAACTTACTTTTGTTAGCTAAGAATTTAATTCCGAAATGTAATTTTTTTAATTGTTTGTAGTATTTAAGAATTATTTGGGACGATATTTAAAAATGCTGTCAAAAGCAAATAATAAATAATAATAATGTCGGCCCTATGTGAATTAGCCCACATGAATCCTACGTAGAATCTGAGTGGGGCCCATGTGGGACCCAAATGGGCAATATGTGTAAGGCCCATATTGGTCCCATCTTATAAAGCCCATGTGGATTAAACCAAGGCCCGTATGTTTAATGGAGGAGCCCTGCATAGTGTATACTTGAGTGGTTCTAGATTATGTTTTTTGAGGTTTCCTACCTGGACAGTACAGTTTTTGTTATTCTTAAATTTTAATTGACCTTTCCCATTCTTATGCTTTACCAAATACCAATTTTTACTGATTAAATGATAACTGCAGCATTTGGATGTTGCTTTGTTAGATGTTAGTCTTCAAAATGAATAATCTACTACTTTATATTTGCCTGTACATCATAAACATAATAGGTGCATTCTGAAAATGAAAAACACATGGATGTTCAATATTAAATTTATTATCATTTTCTGATCCTTAACACAGAATATTTAACTCAACCTTAAAACAGTCTTAAATGTTGAATTCATTAAAAATAGTTTCATAGATTTCAGATTAGAAAGGGTTCTTTAAACTCAACTGAACAAAAAATATTTTGAACGCTTAAACTGCTGACAGTCTGATGTTTTGTGCCAGACAGCGTTAAGGGCTTTTTTTCCACCCGTCTCGTGCTCCAGTGGTTTCAGTCCACACCTGTAACAGAAGAACACAAATACGGTTATTTGATATGTCCAGCATCACATAGTTTACAGCCCAAATGAGTACTCTACATGCTATCAATTTAATGTCAAACAATTAAAAAATGCATCACCTCACAATAACAGAATTATTAGTTGACAAGTACAGTATATACTATATACTCTTATGAACAATATGTTATGTGTAGTCTGCATAATGAAGGCAAAGATGCTGCATCATGTGCAGATCAATCATTTTAACCCCCTGGGGTCCGAGTGGGTTTTAAATCCTGGAGAAATTTTGTGATGTCCTGAGATTTGTGCTTTTTAGTAATGCACCCATATTTTAATACATTGTTATAAGTGGTGGGAACATACATAAATGAAAAACTACCCACAAACAAGATATCCAAAAATCAACTTAAGCAGTCATCTTAACATAAGTCACATTATCAGGTATTTCCTTTACACAAAGAAAAAAAACATGAATTTCAAAATTTTCCCATGTGATATATGTGGTTTTGGCACACTTTCATGTGAATGCTAACTACTNACATTTAAGATGCAGAAAAGTGCCTAAATGTTATTATTGTTGTCATTGTTATTTTGACTATATACAATGTGTTGTGAAATAAATGACCATGGAACAGTAATTTGGAGCTGAACTTGTTTTATTAGTTTACTTAGAGAAAACAGTAATACATGACAGTGAAAAATGACTGAAAATTAATCATGACACATGTTAGTGTGCCCCCTAAAAGCATAAGTGGCCCCTGCCTGGCCCCCCCAGTTACAGTAGTCTAGAACCGCTACTGCTTCTCCTGGTAAGGCTTAGAAATGGCTCTAATTACCCGTCATAATATGTGTTCTAACTACGTCTGAGCTAGGTACGTCGCACATGACGCCTGATACTCACGTCGTCACTAAGCACGTCTGATACTCACGTCGTCGATTCGTCGCCAAACATATGACGTGTGTTTTTTTATGTTATCCTAATGATGCAGTTCTAGAAAACGAGTTTTATTGTGTGATATGCGGAACTAGATGAACTTAAAACTTCTAGCTACAAAAGGACACTAATACAAGTTGGACAACAATAAGGGATCCGAATTGAATGTAACTTTAATTCCTTTAACTTTTCTGTGCAGCCTAAGGCATAAGAACGGATTTAAACGTTCAAGTTGGCAAAGTGCTCATATTATTAGCCCCTGAGCTTGTTGCAAAACCAACTGTTAGTCTATCTGCCTTTCTGTGAAACTGAGTTGAAATATGATAATTTATTCAGAACATGAATTTAAGTTTAACTGATGGTAAAAGCACACTTAAAAAAATTTAACCATGTTTTTTTTTACAGTAAATGTATAGTAACAAAGTGATCTGCTGTCTTCAGTATTAAAGTTAGTTTAATATTTTATATATATATATAAATATATTTTGTATAATATTTAAGTTTTATATCCTAATTTTTGTAATTTTACTGATGTTGGTAGTTCCACTGTGAACTTATTACAAACTACTGTGGTAGATTTGGTCTGTAATCATTGATGTGTTGTTATGTACTGTAATTTCTGTTCAATCTTTAGATTTGCAGATGTCTTTAATCTTGCCATCAATGTTGAACCCACAACCCAGTACCAAGTGTGAAAAGACATCTTACATAATTTTATAGACTGGATGCTCCTTGATCTACTTCATTGTCTAAACCATACAGGTAATTCATATGGGTAATTTATCAACATGATTAAAGCATAATCTGTAAATTAATGCTTTTTTTTCTGAGACAGTAAAAAAGACTGTATTGCGTAAAACAAAACTGAGTTTCACTGTTCAGTTCTGTTCAGTTTAGTTTGTGCTTTTCTGTTTCCAGAGTATGCCTAACCATATCATGTATTTTGTGCACTTGTGTACAGACCTGTGCATGAAGACTTGCTGTTCTGTATCGGTATAATATTATTTTAAATGAGTATTTATTTTGTTAGGCCATCATAGCCTGGCTCTGCTGCACAGTGATGCAGAAGGAAACTGAGCACAATGACAGGCATACCCCTTTCATGTGCTTCAAATATTTATGTGAACTCAGCAGTGATTGATTTCTCTGCTTATTAATTCAGTTAAGTGGGGGAATTTAATTGAGGGATAGACAAAACATTTAGAACACATGGGAGAAAATATTTTTGCACATTCTTAACAAGCAGATGTTTTAATATTTAAAGGTCAATTGAAGACATAGTGACATGTAAATAAATAACGTTATTGAATAAGTTATTTATATAAAGATTTCTTAGATCCTCTCTTCTGTTTTTTGGGGGGGCAAATTAAATGTGCTTAATTGACAGATTTTCCGTTTGTCAAGATCTTCNCCCGCTGCATAGAAACCATTTTCTACTTTTGGACCTTTTTATAAATGTAGTGGAGTAAAAAGTATGATATTTGTCTTTCAAATGTAGTGAAGTTAAAGTACAAGTACTCAGAAAAAATAATACTCAAGTAAAGTACAGATACTCAAAAAGTGTACTTAAGTACAGTACTCAGGCAAATTTACTTCGTTACTGTCCACCACTGAGTTTACCAAGTCGCTTGCACATCTGCCACAAATACGTCTAGATGATGTACAACGTCTTGCAGACAAATTTTCTCTAACGACAAGATCAAAGCTAGAGAAAGGACACAAATTCTTTGTTGAACAGTACCTGTTTGACTATGAAGGTAAGTGTTTTGTTTTCTTTTTGTGTTAGCGAAGGTGCTAGGATAAGTACTTGAATACGTGTTCTTTCAGTTTTTTTCTCACTGTTGTTAAATTCCAGTGCGACGGCAAAACGGAAGTTCTTCTTCTTCGTCTTCTTGTTTGTTGCAAGACGGATGTTATGATACACTGCTTTGTGAAAATGCGGAAGTTAAGTGACGTCATTGTGAAAAGGGCCTGTTGCGGGATAAAAGAAGGCCATACAAAGGTTGGGAACCCTATTAAACCAAATGACAAATAAACTAAGCTTAACAATCCAAATCCTGTCAGTTTCAAAATGATGCATTATGTGGGTAGCACACAAAAAATGTTAAAACTGCTAGATTACTTAATTTAGCTATTAAAATTAGCACAAAGACAACACACAAGTTACTAAATTTACGTCTATGTCCATCGTCCTCCATTAACAAATTTAGAAGTCTCACCGCTTCACTTTCAGTCATGGTGCTGTCCTGCGAATTCGAGGGATGGAATACCGTGTCAGTTTTAACTAAACGTTAAAACATTTCTTTAAAATGTACTTACGATTTTTTACATCTTAGTTTACCCGTAAATGGTAAACTCATGACTAAACAGTGGATTAAAAAGGCGCGCGAAATTAAACTGAGGTAAATGCTACGTTGCTAATTATCAATACTATGATATTTTAAAACATTTTAATACTTAATTAAAGAACATTAAGCAGTGTTGACTTTGTGTATTAATCTTGTGAGAAATACTTTAACCGTGTCAATGTTAGGTTAAACCGAGGCAAATAATAAAGGTATTTTTCACACAAACACTATAATATATAATAAATACAATTTGTATTTAAATCACAACTTAATAATTATATACCTTGGAGCTTGTGTATAGGCAAACGAATCCAGTCCACAAAGACAAGACTGGAGCTTGATGGGCGGGAAGATTGAAAATTCTCTGGACATGCACAAATTTTGATTATACGCAAACACCCAAAGGAAACACTGTGCATCATCACTAAACAAGTGATAAAGCATAGGCTATAATAATTGTAATCAACACCAGATTTTATCACTAGATGCACTACACTAGGTTTTTATCACTCAGTAATTTGCTGTGTATGTTCAACGTCAATGCGTATATCTTGTGTATATTGTGTATATACTGTCCACATGTGTATAATGTATATTGTCTTTTTTGTACAGTCTGTCTATTTATACTTTGCACTGTTCGTCTGCACTACATACTGTCACTTAAGTCTGTAAAGTCATACAGTTGTTTGTCATACAGTTGTCTGTCCAGCTGCATTCTACCTTTTATATACGCACCCAAGATTTCTGTTCTGACACTTTAATTTGAGAAATTTTACGTGTCTAATACATGCATGGGCAACTTACAATTTCTACAAACTGATGTTATGATTTGGTGCCCTCTATGGAGACGTGAAGAAAAAATATTGTATTCTGTAATGTATTGATAGTGTTAATGTCCTGATATTTCAGTATATAATAACAATGTTCTAGAATAGTGTTCACATGCACTTTATTGTATGTTTATGTCTTTTTGTATGTTTAAGTCAGTCAACATACACTTTGTTCTCCAAACAAGCAAAGATGAAACACCTTAAAATCATCACAAACAAATCTACTCCAATACTTTGTATCTCACTATTTAACATTTAATCACATTAATGATGTTATCAAATAAATTAGATTATGCACCCTATATTATGTTATAACCCTGCAGATGTAGTCAGTAACCCGTCACCACTCAGGGCAGATGAACGATGCCACCCAAGGACTGAACTGAACTGGAGGTTCAATGGGGTGAACAATCCACAGGAAGACTGATACGGGGGATGTGGAGAGCTCGCCCCCCTCCACTGTCCACTCCAGCTGACCTCACAGGTCAACAAGGTCGGCTGCGGGGGAGAGGGGCTGGACAGTTCGGGTGCGAGTTGTGAAAATCCGTTAGGAGAGTGGGATCAGAACGTCCTCTCGAGCTACCCATGATTGTTCTTCTGGTCCGTACCCCTCTGTTACGACCTTCTATGTTTATTTGCCTGTGGGAGAAGTTTGTTTGTGTCTCTGTCCAGGAAGAAACCTGATTGGCTCCTGACGATTGATCATTCCTTTGCCCTTATTGGTTCATGACGACACCTGTTGCCTATAAGAATCCAGTCTTCACTTCTCTCAACAGTGCATTTTGTGCTCACTCGCTGTGTGTGTTGTTCTGGCTTATTGAACGTATACCGTGATACTAGACCTTTTTGCCTGTTAATGACGTTGAGCTTGGTTTTCGTTTATGATCTGTGGATTATTCCTTGTAAATATTCTAACTTGTATATATTTGTAAATACCGCTTAACTTGGGAAAGTAGTGAGTCTGACGCCACTCTTTTGTTTTATTAAGTTTGATCTTTGTTTCTGTTAAGGGAGTTAGGTTATGCATTGTATTTTTGTTTTCTTCTGTTGCTATTAGGGTTTAGCAAGAAGGTTTAAAATAAAGGAAGTTTTTTATTTTATTTTGGCTATGTCAACTCTTGAATCCTTAGGTCCCAAGTTAAAACAATAAATTTTTATTATTGTAATTCATTCCTTTCTCCGACTCTTTCATGTTGCACCCTTACCCCTAGACGGGGCGTAACACCTCCCAGTACACAAGATATTCTGAGGTGAATGGAGAGGCGATTGAGCTGAAGTTTGAAATGAAGCGTCTGTAGAAACCCCAGAAAGCGTTGTAGTTTACGGACAGTTGTGGTTTGTGGCTTCCCAAACATTCCCAGCCCAATTGAGAGCCTTACTGGTCAGGAGGGAGATGACATAAAAAAGCATTGTTTTTATTACATTCACTTAAAAAAGCTCATGCATTGCTGAAATTCATTCCATTCCTATTTCACTGGAATCATGAAAGGTATAAGATATAATCATTAATTACATAAAAACTGAGGCCATTTGTCCACCAAAGCATTTTTAAGTGGCTGAAAACACCAGCTTTGGACCACCAGATTTGGTATGCAGAATACCAGCACTAGAAATTTTGCATAACTCCTTTTTCCAACACAACCATAGTCTTGAATCATACTACTGTATAAACCTGATGTGTTAAAGTAGGAATGACATACAAAATGTGTCCCATTGGTGTCTTCATCTGGAAACACTGTACATTGCAACACCTCGCTTTGGCGTGTGAATACTGTGACCTCAATACTTAATAAATATAGAGTAAATGCTGTGATCTTGATATGTGAAAATAAATATTAATCACATATGAATACTGCATACATCTGAGAAATGTGAACAGGCCTCAAAAAAATCTTATGTGAAAATCTTTATATAGAGTAACTGTATTACTGGTTCAGAGAGCAGTGGTGGTCTCATCACTAGAGGGAGTCCATGCTGCAGGGCACGAGCGCCGTGAGTTATACTCTCTCGGAATTTGGTGAAGCTGAGCTGGGTTCAGTGCATTATACTCTATCTGCAGAGCACTCCAGGACATCTGCTTTGACACAAAGACAGTTTCGACATATTATTCATGCTACTTAATGTTAAACTACAAGGTTATTTTGTTTAGAGATTCAAAGGAATAGTTCATCAAAAATGGATAATTTGCCCATTTACAGGTTTACTATTCCTTTAAGAGATTTGAATATTTACAGCTTGATCTTAGTATATTGTAGGAATTTAAGAAAAACAATGCATCTTCAGATTAATGTTACTTTTTATTGATAATTATTAAGTCACCGTGTTATGGCATCTTTTAACATTGTTACAACACACCATAGAGAGACAGAGGGTAAGAACGATAACACAGTTTATTGGCACAGACAGCAGGTAAATCCACAGCAAAGGGACAGGTAGGTATTTGAGTATACTGTATACATCCACAAAAAAAAAATTGATCCCCTGCTGATTTTGTAAGTTTGCCTGCTTACAAAGAAATGAAGGGTCTATCATTTTTATGGTAGGTTAATTTTAACTGATAGAGACAGAATATAAAAAAGAATTAAAAAAATGTTATATAAAGGTTATAAATTGATTTGCATTTCAGTCAGTGAAATAAGTATTTGACCCCCTACCAACTAGCAAGAATTCTGCCTCCCCAGATTGGTTATGTGCCTATATGGACCGCAGATTAGTCCTGTCACTTTAAGAAAGTACTCCTAAATCAGCTTGTTATGTATATAAAAGATGCCTGCCAACAGAATCTGTATCTTCCAGTTCAACCTCTCCACCACCATGGTCAAGACCAAATAGGTTTCAAATTATGTCAGGGACAAGATTGTAGACCTGCACAAACCTTGAATAGGCTACAGACAGAAGCTTGGTGAGAAGGAGACAACTGTTGGTGTGATTATTTGGAAATAGAAGAAATACTAAATAACTATCAATTGCCCTTGGTCTGGAGCTCCCTGCAAGATTTCCCCAATGGAGTAAAGATGATCATGAGAAAGGTTAAAGATCAGCCCAGAACCACACGGAAGAAGCTTGTTAATGATTTCAAGACAGTTGGGACCACAGTTAGCAAGCAAACCATTGGTAACGTGCTATGCCACGATAGATTGAAATCCTGAAGCACCCGCAAGGTCCTCCTGCCCAAGAAGGCCCACCTGGCTCATCTGAAGTTTGACAATGAACATCAAGATGATTCAGAAAAGGCTTTGGCGAAAGTGCTGGCACTGCTGTGAGACCAAAATTGACAGTGTTGGAAACATTCTGCTTTAGGTCTTTTTATCTGTGTTACGGGTACAGGGTGACTTCATCTCATTGAGGGGCTGAGGAACGGGCCCATGTACTGTAAAATCTTGGACGAGAACCTCCTCCTCTTAACTAGATCTCTGAAGATGGGTCGTGTATGTGCCTTTAACATGACAAAGACCCAAAACATATTGCCAAGACAAACAAAGAGTGGTTTAAGTAGAAGCACATTAAATGCACTCAAAAAAATATTTAGGCCTAATAATTAAGATTTATGTATTTTGATTGCATATAGATTTTCCATCCATTTGGATTACATATTTTTTACCTAAACAGGGTAATAAACTTTGTGATATTTATTTGTATGTCATATATAAATGAAATGGGTAATAAAGAGATTTATGTAATTGTATCAATAAATTTGATTTGATTTAAATTCATAAGAAACAGGATAAGGTATACTTACATAAATGCTATTTAATTAAAATGCATCACATTTAAGTAATTTTATTATTTTAAAATGAGTATTTTAAAATGAATTTATACATTTATATTTATTTACTCCTTCCCAATCAAAAGAACATTCAGACCACATAATTTCACATTTGATCAATTTATTAATATTTTAAGACATTTAACTATTTTATAACAAAACTTAAAGGTTAGCAAAAAGGGAATAACAAGAAAAAAAATACTTTGAAGAAGGAAATATCAGTGTATATAAAATATAATGCATCGCAATTTTTCACAGCTTGGTTTTATCCGTTCCATCAGGATTTTCTAAATTCTTCAAACGTGTACTTGAGGTCTTTCTGATTGTTAAGATTAAGGGCATAAATTAGTCCAAAAAGCATCCCACATCCAAGGGTAACACTCAGCAGGTTTCGCAGAACTTACACACATTCAAGTACCATACCAACATCTGTAGGTTCGTCTCCAGGATCAACACCTTCTGCCCAAATGACATAGATTCTTATTGTTGTTGTCTGTACAGTACAATCCCAGATTTAGCCTCTTCACTTTCATAGTCCTGGAGGAAAACAAAGAAGAATGAGTTTAATATGTCACATTTTTAAAGCATGTTGTTTTGCAAACTCTGACATTTTATATATGTAGATTCATTTAAATGTATATTTGTAAAATGATGGAACATTTTTAGAACAGGTTTGCACAGGTTTCATAAAATGTACTCGACTCACCATGAATGCCCTTCAAGTTGCCAAGGCTACTTTTGTAAACCTGCAAGCCAGCAAACCAACCTAAATGTATTGCGATTCTTCCCAGTGCCATTTTTGGTTTCTGGACTAATTAAAAATGCAAGCACTGAAATTATGATGCTCGAGTGATATGCTAGAAAACAAAACTATTAAATTGCTGCAAATTTAAATATACAAATTTTCAGTGTTTTTCACAGTTCTTCCCATTTTATTTATTTGACTCGAAGATTTTTTTGTATTCGAATTACAAGAGGAATCGTTCCAGCCGTACTGCACACTATACAAAAACGGGCATAAGCTAGACTGTGATGCCAATGAGAATTTAAGAATAATGTAAATTTATCCTTAAGACATTTATAACATAAGGAGTAGGTTGACATACACTTACCACATATTCTTTGACGAGTGTCTCAGGTATTTGTGAGGTAGACACATAGGCACTTCAGGATCAATCAAGCTTAACAATTTCTGGAAAAAAACATGAAATTAGTCAGCAATTTACAACTTAAGCAAGGCTACATTTTAAAGGGTGTTGTTAATTGTCATAATTTACTCACACCTCATGTCACTCCAAATCCATAATCATTTCTCTCCACTGACAGTCCATGCAGATACCACTTTAACCTTAAAAGTTGAGGAGATTGTAAAGCTATTTTATATTAACTAAGCCTGGCTCAGATTACAGGATTCTCGGCCAGAATTTACCCCGATTTCCCCTCCCGAGAATCTTTGAAAAAATCGGGTCCAGAACCTCGATCGGGTCCGAGGTTCGGCCCAGATTATCACGTAATGTGAGGCGTTCACAGATCGAATCTTACACCTCCCGATCTGCTCCGAGAGAAATCGGGGCCGCCCCGATCATATCAAACATGTTTGATATTTAGGATTTTAAATCGGGGTGATGACGTTGGTACTTTCGCAACAGCCAATGAGAGGCACATCTGCAAGGTGACTGACAGACCTTTAAAAATGTCGACCGCGAAAGCTCCTGCAAGGGTACGTTGGACAGCGGAGATGGAAGAACAACTTGTGGCAACAGCATGATTGTCTATATAATGTATCCTCCAAAACATACCACAACCGCACAGATAAGGAAAAGAGCTGGGGAGAAGTCGCGTCGGTTTTAAATGTACCGGGTAAGTTAACTGCTAACGCGCAGCTTGTAGTTTCGTTCAACAGATTGTTATTTGGCTATAGGCATACAGATAACATGCGTTTATGTGTTTGTTTTTATGCTGTATCTTATAATCACATTGGCATTCATCTTTATTCTCGGCAGCAACTATTTTTTTTCTTCCGTTATTTATTAACATTAAACTTAAGCGGCTCGCCCAAAGCACAGTCATAACTTCAGCCCTAGCAAAAAGCATTATAGCACCCCCTGCTCAAATACGTTCCCGCGGCTTTGGACAGACAGACAGAGAATCATTCAGAGAGGACAAAGACGTTACACAACCGTTGCCAGGTGAGATCACGTGAAATTAACTTTGCGATGTCCCTTTGTTTACTTCTGTTTCCCGGTGAGATGACGTAAGAGGCGTCCTCTGGTATGATAATCTTAATATTATCCTGTAGTTTGGGTGTTTTAGGATGTCTTTTGATGTGCAATTATGAAATAAAAAAACTTCCAATCAAACTTTCTAAATTTTTATTTTTGCACTTGCTACCTTTAGGCTTATTTATAAACACAACTTTACGCCCCAACGTTTTCTTATCTGGACATTTCACATTCATAAATGCAAGTTTACAAAGGGCAAACCTATTTTTGTAGTGCTTGAAAAAGAGATTCAAATGTAGATGTGATGTCAACATCTAAAAATAGTAAACTCATTAAAACGGTTAGCCTACTATTAGCTCCTTTTACAAAACTGCATATCCTATGGATATGTAAAATATGTGTAATTTAGTTGTACACTGATGAGTGTGAGCTTGTTTAAGCTTTTAAATAAGAGAATCTGTCAAGATTCTCCTTATGTGTGTGCTGCAACCAGAATTTTTAATCTTTCCAGATTTTAAAACTCCTGTAGTCTGAGCCAGGTTTAAGATTTTAAATAAGAGAATCTGTTAAGATTCTCCTTATGTGTGTGCTGCAACCAGAATTTGAAATCTGTCAGGATTTTAAAACTCCTGTAGTCTGAGCCAGGCTTAAGCAGATTAGTCAATATTTTTCTACAAAATTCCCAAGTTTTGAAATGAACAAACCATGCTCTTTTATAGTACAACGTTTTTTTCCATATTGTGGTCCCAAAACTGTTACTATCATACTTCAGAATATATTTTAGTGGGTCACGTTACTTCTTGACCCACCCATTAATACTGGTCAATGAGAAAACCGTTTAGTTTATGAGCACCACTAAACTATAGCTACCTAGTGGCCTAGACAAAATTTTCATAGACAATGTATTGAAATGAGTGTAATACATTATAGACATCACTAATAACACATTTTCATATGCTAAAAACAGAAACATTTAATAAAATATAACTTACCTTCCAATCAGGTCACGATCCAAGCCACTCCAATGCAAGATGGCAAAAAGACTGTTACTTTTTTGCCGCTGAACTATCATAGACTTGAAATGTGCAGTACCGCCACCTACCATCTGGAGTATGGATTGGCTTTATTTCTGCTTAAATTTTATGCAAAAAAAACTCATGCAGTTTAACTAATTGGATCTGGCTTGTTGTGCAGCTAGTAATATTTAAACCATAAACATACTATTTATTTGAATAAATCTAATAGTTTTCAAAATTAACAGATTTATATTGATTCTAAGCAATCTGACTACATACATTAAAAAAAATGATTATTTAAATAAAATCAAAAGGATACAAATACTTGATTACAAACTCTGCCATGATTCATTTTTTTGAGTCCCCTGTCCTATAGAAAATCTGTGAAGGAGGCTAAAACTCCAATTTGCTGAGCGACAGCCAAGAAACCTTAAAGATTTACAGAGGAGTGGACTAAAATGTATCCTGACACATGTGCAAACCTGGTGACCAACCATCAGAAATGTCTGACCTCTGTGCTTGCCAACAAGGGTTTCTCCACAAAGTACAAAGTTATGTTTTGCTTGGGGATCAAATACTTATTTCACTGACTGAAATGCAAATCAATTTATAGCCTTTATAAAAAAAATTCCCCTGATTTTTTTATATTCTGTCTCTATCAGTTAAAATAAACCCACCATAAAAATTATAGACCCTTCATTTCTTTGTAAGCAGGCAAACTTATAAAATCAGCAGGGGATCAAATAATTATTTCCCTCACTGTATGTACAGTATACATCTGTCGCCTGTATCACGAAGCCGGTTTCTGTTTTTACCCAGGTAAATTCGCATTTTGTTTGAGCATACTCCGAGGTGGATTGGATTTGAGCTGGTTTCATCGCCATGGTAATTTAGGCAACACGGCTAACCTGCTCCGGAGCAGGTTTTATTCTGGGTTAGAGATCGCAAACCAAAACTGGACCAATCAGCACAGAAAAAAGTGACGTATTTCTGACGCAGTGAAGCCACTCCCCATGTATCTCTCGCTCAAAATTAAAAAAAAGTTTAAAGTGATAAGATGTTAGGGACAATCTTTGGCTGCTAAGTGTTTATTTGTATTGTATATTTACATTTATTGATTATAATTCAAAACACATTCATATAATTATTACATGAGTTGATAATTAATACTAGTTAATTAATATTAAACATAGCATTTCAATTAATATAACTATATTCGTATAAAACAAACTTCAATATATAAAGCATTTTAAAGTAATGAAGCATACATATGATTTTGATCTTATTGTAAACGTATATAAATAATTTAAATTGATTCTGCATTGAAATAGTCAGTAGCTGCCTTCTCAAACTTTCACCGCAGCCGTGTTTATTCCTGCCTTGTAAATGTGTTTCAATTCATGCTATTTTTTCATAATGATGATCTCTTCATCTTCAACAGAAAAGTGAATTTCGCTGATAATCGCGAGAAGTCAATCAAACTGATGATGCTTTCCATGTTCCGTGTGATTGGCTGTTTGCCGCACGTGTCACACTTTCAGCTGCACATGCACCACGAACTCTGATAAAACCGGAGTTGACAGAGAATGTTTAAACTAAGCGTTGTGAAAAGGCCGTTTCAGAAAGGAGGTTTAGTGAAAACTGAGTATATTAACCCTGAAATGAGGGGAAATCTGGCTTTTCAGTTTCAGAATGTGAGGTATGTCAAACCCGAGAAAGCGGGGTAACTCAAGCTGTTTCTAAAGGAGAGGTAACTTATATTCAGAGTCAGTAACGATAGTAACTTACTCCCCAGCCAACATTGGTATGTGGGCCCCATGTGGGTTATATCTGGGCGACATGGGCTCCACATGGGCATGGGCTAAAAAAGGGCAAAATATATGGGCCCCATGTGGGATTACAAATGTGGGGCCCATAAGGTTTGCCCTTATGGGACCTTTATGGGCTGCATGTGGGCACACAGATTTTATGCTTAAAATACATACTATGCCTTGAAACTCCTTTAAATGCGTACATTTGATCATTGGTATGTGGGCCCATATGGGTTTTATCTGGGCGATATGGGCTCCACATGGGCATAGGTTTAAGATGGGCAAAACATATGGGCCCCATGTGGGATACCAATATGGGCTCCAAGTGGGCATATGATTTTATGCTTAAAATACATTATGCATTTGAACTTTTTAAAGTTCTTATATTTGGTTGATAATCCTTTTAACATACAAATATGTCAGATATTTAGGCTGATTTTGTTATGTATTTAATGCAAATGGTCGGAGTTTCTGGAATATTTTTGTTAATTCATTCAATAGGCCTGTATCAGTATTCACTGTCCTAACTGTATGAAAATCAACCACGATAGATAAATGCAGATATCCAGGTCAATTTACATGAGTCTCACAAGCGACGTTCTTGCTCAATGTGATAGATACTTTCGACTTCGTACTTAGCTGCGCAGACCGACCGGCCTACGTCACACTACCGCGAGATCAGGAAGCACTTGCCTAGAAACGATGTCGCGGTATCTTGATGTCATAACCTGATTGCTTTGCGCAGGTGATGCAGTCGAGCACACCCCTGACCGAGAACACTTTGTTCCGCTTGACAAAGTAGTTCTCCTGAGTTTTGGTAGATTTTTCTTATATCACATAATTAAATATTCTTTTGTTGAAAATGTTTAAATGACAGCTATGACTTAAATAAAATAAATAAATCAAACTACAGAGGAGTTTCTTTATCGGCGGAAGGATATCTTTGGCAGAGCAGTGGCGCGCTGGCAACTTCACAGAGCAGCAAGTTTATCGAGTCGGGACTGGAAAAATCAAAAATAAGAATGTAAAATTCATATTTTCTTAAGCGTGGTTTTGTTATCCGTGTTATCAAGCACCTGGAACCCTGTTTTGACCGTTATTTTCCTTTGCATTTTGTAAGCCTGCGTGTACCTGCCATTTTTCCACCTGAGGTAAAATTGAATTGACTTTACCACATCCTATGACGAGTGACACTAATTTACGATATTTAACCATTTAATGCCCTTCTTTTTAATTCCTCAGACGTCTAAAGCTCAAAAGGCTGATGTCAGAAACGATGTAACGTTAGGACATAAATTGTAATCTGTTCTGAGACCAGATTTATGCAGCCCGCGCTATCGTTGTCTGTAGTGCTAGAATGCTAGTTCCCATTACATTTTAAATAAGTTAATGTGTTCTTCAAGAACCTTGTTTTTTACTGACAATGTACATCATATAACACGGATTTGTTGTATTTGCTTTGTTTGCGTTATATTTCTGGTTCGTGCAGTGCTAATTATAAATGAAAAGCCTTTGAGGGTTCTCAGCGTAACGTTACCAGAGAGTGATTGACAGCACGACGTGATAATATCCCACCACTTATAACAATGTATTAAAATATGGGTGCATTACTAAAAAGCACAAATCTCCGGACATGACAAAATTTCTCCAGGATTTAAAACCCACTCGGACCCCAGGGGGGTTAAATGATTGATCTGCACATAGATGCAGCATCTTTGCCTTCATTATGCAGACTACACATAACAGATTGTTCATAAGATTATATAGTATACTGTACTTGTCAACTAATAAATCTGTTATTGTGAGGTGATGCATTTTTGAATTGTTTGACATTAAATTGATAGCATGTAGAGTACTCATTTGTGCTGTAAACTATGATGCTGGACTTATCAAATAACTGTATTTGTGTTCTTCTGTTACAGGTGTGGACTGAAACCACTGGAGCAAGAGACAGGGGTGGAAAAAGAGCCCTTAACGCAGTCTGGACTGTCAGCAGTTTAAGCGTTCAAAATATTTCTTGTTCAGTTGAGTTTGAAGTACCCTTTCTAATCTGAAATCTATCAAACTATTTTTAATTAATGTAACATTTAAGACAGTTTTTAAGGTTGAGTTAAATATTCTGTGTTAAGGATCAGAAAATTATAATAAATTTGATATTGAACATCCATGTGTTTTTCATTTTCAGAATGCACCTATTATGTTTATGATGTACAGGCAAATATAAAGTAGTAGATTATTCATTTTGAAGACTAACATCTAACAAAGCAACATCCAAATGCTGCAGTTATCATTTAATCAGTAAAAATTGCATTGTATTTGGTAGAGCATAAGAATGGGATAGGTCAATTACAATTTAACAATAACAAAAATTGTACTGTCCAGGTAGGAAACCTCAAAAAACAATCTAGAACCACTCAAGTATACACTGTACAAGTATACACCTCCATTAAACATACAGGGCCTTGGTTTAATCCACATGGGCTTTATAAGGTGGGACTAATATGGGCCTTACGCATGTTGCCCACTTGGGTCCCACATGGGCCCCACTCAGATTCTACGTAGGATTCATATGGGCTAATTCACATAGGGCCAACATGGAACCCATGGACAAACCCACTTGGGGCCCATGCCTTAAGCCCATATGGGGCCTACATTGGCCCCACAAAAAATGTTGGCTGGGTCTGTGAACCTAACCTGGTCGGGAGCAGGTTTCTTTCGATCTCCTCCTCCTTTTAAAGCGCAAGTGGTGTAAAGCTCAAGTTATACACGTGCGTGAGTACGTACGTACGTAGACGACGCCGTCGTGAACATTTATGGTTCTGCGTTGAGAGAATGCGTCGTACTGCAATTACACCGCCGAAACGTTAGTTGGCTCTTTGTGTTTTCACGGGTTTGCTCTTCTTCGCCGATGTTTTGTGTGTATGCTAGTGTATGCAAACGACAATGGAAGCTGATCGCATCTTAAGTCTGATCTGATGCTGATCGCATCTCAAGTTTTGCATCACCCTAATTTGAGTAAAACAGAAAAATGTGTAATCCGTTATATTATTAACCTTACTTTCATGTTAGAAGTTAAACAGATGTTATATTAAACTTAGTCTTGTCCACATTTTGGATTTTTATGTGTTCATTTAGATATTGTTGAAAAAAGAATACTTTTCAAAGGGGTGTACTCATTTACGCAGAGCACTGTATATACATAGATGTCAAAACTGTGCATTGAAATGATATCCTGGTAGAATATCATATTTTGTCATTGACAACTCAGCCTATTAATTGTTTAGTTAAAAATGAAACGAAATGCAACCAAGATCTGGAAGTGTCACAATTGTGTTCTTTATTTGCAAAAGAGTCAAAGAACAGAATATGTAAAAGTGCAAACTATGTATAGATGTAATATAAAACTTTCAAAAAACTAGTAACAATAAAAGGTAAAACAATAAATAAAACTATAAAGCCAATAAAGTGCAAAATATCGTGCACAGTGTCCGCTGAAGAGGAGTCATACAGATGCATGTATTTCCGAACCTCTTCAATCAGATGCTCAGTAACTTGGTCGATGTCGATGCTCGCTGTTTTGTTCTTTTGTGGACTCTGAACTTGCCGGAAGAAGATGCTAGAGAAGACGCCAGAAATGCTTAGAAGGAAGTACGATGCTGCCAAACCGACCAATCACAGTGCTTGCGGTCCGCGTAGGGTCCGCGTTGAGTTGACGCGTTGTTACATTTTTGGAGAGGTGCACTTCAGGCTACGGCGTAGGGTACGCGGCTCTGTGTAGGCTACGGCGTAGGTCCTACGCAGAACCATAAATTGGCCTTAACTCATTCATGGCACACATTTTGATCACACAGAGACCATCTCAGTGACTTATGTCATATGTGCTTTTATAGAGGATTCGGTATGAAGAGGATGCATTAATTCATTGGAATGTACTTTGATTTCAGGAGAACAAATAGGACCCGAGTGGAATTTCGCCATTTCCCTGTGCATTTTTATTAAAACTGTACCGATTTCTTTACAGTGAATTAGATGCATCAAAATATATCTCATCCGTCCTTACATCAATAACATCAGCCACCGTATGTGTATTACATCAGAGCATAATTTTCTATGGACGATGAGAAATGACTTAATAAGGTGTATAAATAAAGTGCATGAATAAAGAAATGAATAAATACAGACATACATGCAGAAATGATGCGATAAAGGTAATAAACATTTCATTTTGACGTGCAGCCATTCCAACTGAAATCTGCTCAGAGCAGGGTTCGGACCGGCGATCAGTCTAATTTTGCACGAGAGTCTGACACCCTACAGGTATTCTATACACCATGACGTCTCATTCGCATAACTAGAGCACTCATCGCGAGTGAGAACATGAGATTTATTTTTTATAACTTCTGTTTTATTTCTGTTTTTTCATTCATTTAATGATTAATTTATTTGTTTATTGGTACATTTATAAATTTAAACTTCAAAAAGTCATTTTCAGGACATCAGTAAATCCACTGTATGCAGAGCGGAAAGTGTACCTCACTCTCAAATGCTTTCTGCCGCCATGTTGCTTTTTTTGGTGCCATTGCCATGGTGAATCGTAATATCGGAGCTCCATTGATGATGACTTTTTATAGTCGTGGTGCACGTGCTTAACCGAGGGTAAGCCTACCCAGAGTAAATTGAACTAACTCAAATCAGGGCTGCGTTCAGCCCCGACAAAACTTTGCAAAACGTTTTTTAAACGGAAACGGTGGTGCGGTTGAACACCCTGTTGTGATGACGCAAGAGTTGAACTAGCTGAGAAGGCCATTCTTTGTGTTCTTTTTGAAGAATTTTCGGAGCCTGATGAAATCGGTATAAATACGTGTTGAATACTGCAAAATACATCTCTTCTAATATCTTCAATTGTTGCGTATACCGAGCTGCAGCGGACACATAACGACTTTAGGTGGACCCATTGTGCGAGCTGTCTCTTTAATACCGCGTGGGTTATACACATGTTGCTGCTGATTGGGCTGACATTCTTGACACACCCACCAAACTCAAACCCTGTTGCACACCGTTGCAAACCGTTTCCAGGAAACGTGTCATTCAACCCGGAAACCGTAGCAAAACGTTGCACACCGGCTTGAGCTTGAACATGCCCCAGCTGTTCTGAAACCAAAAACTCAAAGTTTCTAATTTCTAAGTAAACCAACTCTGAGTTCAAGGTTTAACCTAGAGTTGGTTGAACCTCCTGATTGAAACAAGCCCCTGATCTAAACCAAGTTGGGTTTGTCTGGTTTGGTCTGCAACTCAGCAACTCAGTGTTTGTTCACCTCGCTTCGTGAGATAGGCCACATGACAAGTGGTGTGAGGTAAGTTTATAAAGAATCCGGGTTTATGAGGAACAGGTGCGGGTGTAATCAATATGGCTGATGAGGTGCAATGGATGATGGGTAATTTAGTCCGGTATGTAGGTTTAGACAATGAATGGTGACACACATAACATCAGAAACATCCTTTGTCTCTTTTTATTAAAATGCAATTACAGACCAGCTAATAATACCAGTGGAGCCCAACCGTAGGTTTTAATAAGTGCTGACAGTGACCATGAGTATCAAAATTGTTTATTGTATGAAATAAAAAAGTCCTTAAAATCAAACAATGAAATTGATTACTGCATAGGCACAACAAAATGCAGAATCATGAGGTGTTTGGTTTTAAAATGCCTCTAAATGTTTTTTAATGCACTCTGAAGGGCTCAGCATACTACATTCGAAATCGAAAAACGACCATCTGTGACCTGATTTCGAACAAAATCTGGTCCAAACTACAATTCGTTTCACTAGTTCGCATTAGCAAACCAAACACAGCTCTCCGGGAAAGTTTGTGTTGGCCGGTAAACACCCTCGAGCCACCATTGGTCCATGGCCATTACGTAGTAGGTGGGTGTGTTGTTTGTGTGGCCACGTGCGCAGAGGCTATTTGGATACGTCATGTAAACCCTGCCTCCAGAAACAAAGGGGTGTTGGATTGTTCAAAACACTAAATTCGTTTTACCCCCAAACGCAGAATGAAAGCGCAATTCGCATGGACTATGTCGAGCCCTTTATCATTCATACAGTGTTTTACAAAACACAATGTGGTCAGAACAAACAATGTTTGTCTACAACTGAACTTACAGATATTTGTCATGCAACCTGTCAAGTCTTGAAACCTACCTACCAAATGATGAATCTAAATGAAAAGACTTCAGGGTTTCACCTATGCGCTTTGCTATCCAAACTTTGGACTGTACTGTAATTTGGTTAGTTAACATATTTGCATTTAACAGTTGTCCTACAGTCTAAGAACCCCAGCTTTAATGCAAGTGTCTTTTTTGTGGTCAATAAAAACTTTGATGAAAGCTTAAATTTCCATGGAATTTTTATCATACTGATGAAAGCTTAAATTTCCATGGAATTTTTATCATACTGATAGGTCAGATGTCAATATCTGGTTAAAGACCCATGTGTGAAGTCTCTCTAAAAGCACTTTTAAAGGGGTACTCCACTCAAAAACTAAAATTCTGTCATTTATTCACCCTCAAATTGTTCCAAACCTGTACAGATTTCTTTGTTCTGTTGAACGCAAAAATAGATCTTTGTTTATGTTTCTGGTACATCATTGACTACCATAGCAGGAAAAATGATTGTACCTTTTTTGTCCTGTTAAACACAAAATTATATATTTTGAATAATTTAGGAAAGCAAACAGTTCTGGGGCACCTTTGACTATACCATTGTAATTTTTTCTAGTACAGTAGTCATTGAAATCCAAGAAATGCCACTTGCAAACATTATTCCAAATATATTTCTTTGTGTTCAAAAGAGCAGCATACTTCTAGGGTTTTATGTGACCACTGGCAATACTGTACCTTTTTTTTATTTGGAACGCTAAATTAATAGCTCTTGACAAATAGAACCTCTTTGTGCGCAAATTACCCATAGATTGAATAAAGCTTGAATAATCAATATTTTAAACATGCATCGTTCAAAAACAAAATAAATAGCCACAGATAAAATACAAAAAAATTCTACATGCACGTTAAACTATGATATAGCCATATGCATTAGATCATTGAGGTTCGAAGCAACATCCTGATGTTTACAGAAATATATAAAGTGAAGTGAAAGTGACCTATTAGTCAGATATGGTGACACATACCCGAAATGTGACCTCTGCATCATCCAGAGAGTAGTGAACACACGCACAGCAAGTGGTGAACACACGTACAGTGGCTCCACTGCAGCGCCTGGGGAGCAAGTAGGGGTAAGGTGCCTTGCTCAAGGGCACCTCATTCGTTACCCGCCGGCTCTGGGAATCGAACCTGCAACCTTCTGGTCACTAGTCCGACTCTCTAACCATTAGGCCACGACTTACGGTAAGTTTAACAGTGTTTCAATTACATAAACCACCCACTCAACTCTAACTACATTAAAAGTGCACTTAACCAGAATAATCATTAGGAGTCATTTATGACCTCTATAGACCATTTCAACAGACCACCTGACCCCCAGTTTGTGTTTGGCAAATGTCTAATAATATAACTATTTATATTTTATTTGTGTTAATATTAATTTGTATCGTTTTGTGGTGTAATAAATAAATGATTTGTTGAATTTTGTTGTATGTTCATTTTATTAGTGTGGTATGGTAGCTCCACAGTTCAGCAGAGAAAGCAGGTTCATCATATTATTTGGGCTGCTTCAAAAATTATTGGCTGTTATCTTCGCACTATTGATGAGATTTATGTCTCATGTTTGCAGAAAAAAGGTTTAACAATTTTGAAACATTCTTTACATCCAGCCAGACACCTCTTTACGCCTCTTCCTTCAGGCAGGCGCCTTAGAGCAATTAAAACCAAGTCTACACGCTTTCTGAACAGTACTTATTGTAGGATTGTTCATTCTCTTAACTCCTTGGGTATTTTTGCGTCTACATCTCACTCTTTATAATTGATGGGACAAATATCTACAGTTGGATGCATGTATGTGTATGTATTTATGTATGGATCCAAATGTTTGTTATTATTGTGTATGAGCGCACTAAGCAAATTCCAAACAACTAGATTTTTTGCAATAAATAAATAAACAATTTGTTGAATGAGTCCTGTATTTGGTCGCATTTAAAACCATATGGTAGACTTAGACTGGTATTGCAGTCTAAATTCAAAATATTGGAGAGACAAGTTTAGCAAAATCTTCTCAGTTTCTTTTGATTGTTATCAGAAATAATCTACAGGCACTGTATTGTTTGTGAATGTGTACCTGAAGTTAAGTTGGGGGTCACAAAAGTGTGCATGTGCAGTAACGTTTGTTTATGTTGTTTAGATGAAACGGTCTACAGATCCATTTGAGCTGACAGATATTGGGCTGAAACATTTTTAATAGCAATTTTTTCAGCAGCATTACACACTTAAAAACAACTCCAATAGACTAGCACGATACAGGTAAAATTTCAATCTACATAGAACATACTTGAGATGGATTTGTGCAAAGCCAATTCTCTATACAGTCAGTTAAAATTCAGCTTATAGGATTTTTTTATTAGAAAATGCAACGCAACGCACCACACCATACCATTTGTACATCAAAAGTATGCATCAGTTTCAACATCAAATGTTGAGATCGATACAGTGGTCTGCGAAAAAGAGGAGCCTCAAAAACAAGGGTTTGTTTCGGAAGATAAAATAGTACTAGTTACTTGTGATGCGACAATTCTGCCATTGATGGGCTGGATCCCCCTGAAAGTGTTGGTCATTAGGGGTGAGCTGGACACCTTGTTGATGTAGACAGTTGTACTGAACAGGTCAATCTAATAAATATTTTTATTAATGCATTAATTTACCCCTTTACACTTCGAAACCACATTATCAAAACTTCATTTACACTTACCAAATCTTGGCTGACTTTAATAGGGTCTTTAAAGATTGTCCACACCACACCTTCATTGCAGTTGGGTGTGGTCAAAGAACCAAGATAGCGGTAATATTTAGTTCGGTCAACTTCGGGGAGCAAATCGTCCATGGATATATATTGGGTGATGCACACTTTATCGCCTGAGAAGTAGGTGAACAGTAAATTAATTATTTTTATTTTTATTGCCATGTTGTCTGGGTTGGTCTTACTACCTGCATTGGCAATTTTTGCAAGATAAGATGTCAAGGTCTTCCAGCTCTTTGGCTTCCCAGTGTCATTAGTGGCCTGTGAATAGTTACACTTAAAACAGTGTAATTGAATTAGAGACTTTGTTAAGCAGTAAAGGCAACACACCTCAATAAAGAAACCAAGGGCAGCCAATACATTTGGATCATCTACTGCCTTGTTTACTATGTGCAACTGAATAGAGGACAAACAAATAAGCAAGCACATAAGCAGCAGTGATTAGAAACTGTAAAAACACGAAGATGTCTACACAATTGTAACGTAAATTTAATATCATAGTGGCAGTGTGGTTTAAGTTGTATTATATAGAAAAGTGTAACACTACTTTTACACAAAGAAAATTTTGTAAACCTTCTGTATGTTTTTCATACCTCCATGGGATATCTTTTGCCATCTACTGCATGTTCAGATCCAGGCATGGCACTGCCCATACCCCAGTGAAGATGAAACTGAGTACTGATAAACAATCCCGGCAGACCACCTCCTTCCATTTGCATTTTTTCTTGATCAAGTGCAATCTGAACTAAAGTAACAAAAACAAGATACCAATCCGAAGAAACATACAGAAAATGACGGCAGGAAAATTCAACTAACACAATAACAAAGACAGCAGGACATTTTGTGCAAATGCAAACATCAGACATGCAAAACTCAGTTACTTACTTGTATAGCCAATATTTTCAATTTCATAAAATGTTGTGTCGTCATCATAACCAGTAAATTTAAAGGACATTAGATTAGCATCAGGCAGGACATTAGCAGTTACAATGTCTATTGGAGACTGCCGAGTGCCATTGCAGTCTCTCTCTGCAATCGTGGGCCAAACAACGTCACCTGAAAAAAACCAAGCTGATCCAAATACCTGCAAACGTCTTTTACCAACAGCATTATACATTTAAAATTCTCCCTTAATAAAAAGGGTGGACTTAGGTCATAATTTTTTTTAATTGTAATACATAAAAATAATGCATGTTATAATATTAAATAACAGTCAGGAAGGATCTACTTACTACAATATGGCAAGTGATAGCACCAATCTGAGGGAAAAAGGATGACAACATTCAAGCATGTCAAAGCAAAATATTAAAGCAGCAATTGCAAAAAGTTGTGCAATTCAGTGACAACACTAGCAATCACGTGTCAATCAGCTTTACTTACACAAACAGGTTGGTACACTGTGCAACAACGGCAATAGAAAATTGCCAATGCAGGCTATGAATAAAACGTTAATCTTGGAGCACAAAGAAACATGCATGACTATGTTGTAAACAGACATATGACCACTATGTTGGGAATTTTTTTAATTAGGTCAACTTGAAGCTAAACATAAACTCCTTTACCATTTTAGGCATGTAAAACTGTAATGAAAACCTCTGATGTAGGACACTGATTTAAAGCTTCTGCCCAACTTGAAACCAGTTACTTTAAATTAAATTATTTAAAGATTTAAATTATACTAGACAAGGACTGCCAACTAGTCTAAACTGGTCCCTTCAGGGTATCATCTGATTAAAGCTAATTTGATTCAGGTGTTGCTGGTTGACAACAATAGTGATTCTATAGACTGCGCCCAAAAGCAGCCATGTAGATAGCCATTAAGGTTCTTCATAGATACCAATACATTTTTAAACAGGTTCTGTTGGTTTATAAAACATTACATAATCTATAACAGGAATGGGGAACTCCAGTCCTGAAGGGCTACTGTCCTGCTGAGTTTAGCTTAGGGCTGTGCCGATAAACGATATCATATCGAATCGCGATAAAATGTATTTCAAAAACGATGATAATTTATTGGCATTTTGACTCGATATGGATTAATTTTACAGTCTAACAGAAAGCAGAAATAAACGCAACAACGCGTCAGCGTGCAGCTTTTATCATGCGCGTCAAAGTACAAAGTCCATTTCATACTGCACTTGGCAAAGAAAACTCGACATGAGGAGGAAAACATTACTGGAAGCGGAAACGAAAGTGAAACTAACCTCGAGTTGTCATCACGCGGTTTATCAAGTGTCTTATTTTTTTTCGCAATCGCCGGTTAAACAAAACAAACTTGAGGCGCAATTGCAAGCGAGTTACTTCGAAACTCAAGCACAAAGGTTTTTATATCCATCGTTAACATATCTGCTAACATGAGCTGGTGCTTATGAAACAAACCAGCGATGCCCTGTACAGATCAGAGATGTAATGAAGTGAGTTTGTGTGCACATTAAAGTATTGAACCTTGTATGTAAGATGCTTGCATGATTAAAGAAATGTACTACAGTTTATGTGAGATGTCTTTTTGAAAGACTAAGGTTCACTGAATGCATTGAATGAATCCCACTACTCGAGCAAGACATTATTGCAGCGTTATGTATGTGCTCAGGTGCTGAGCCAATAGCGTTCGAATGTACGCAGTAACGGAGCCCTTTCATTGGTTGAATGTACTGAATGAACACTCCCTTTACTTAACGAGTCATTGAGTCAAAATGAGACTGAATGAACTGGTACATGTTGTTTATGGCCTAATATCCTCTGTGTTGCAACAGTGCATTAATTTAATTGAATTTTAACTGGATAAAGGTTAACTTTTGTTAATAAACTGTATTTAAAATAGATTCTTTTAATACAGTTTTTTAATTAAATATATATCGAAATAAATATCGTTATCGATCAATATAGAAAAAAACTATCTAGTTTACTTTTTTGCCATATCGCCCAGCCCTAGTTTAGCTCCAACCTTAATCAAACACAACTGAAAATCAAAAATCAAAGTCTTTCAAATTACAAGACCATTTCAAAATCAGTTTTTCTGGTTTCTGGTTTTTCAGGACATTCAAAGGTCAAAATAACAGAAAAGATGCTTGGATGAGATAAATTGTATTATAACTCTGACTGTATTCGTCTGAAAGAAGAAAGCCATATACACCTACACTGTAAAACTTTGCTAGTTTTGCAGCAGGTTTGCCAGTAACTTACTGTAGATTTAATTTACAATTTGTTTTAAACATAAACTTAGTTTAACTAGTTCTTATATTTTCTTTCATAAAACAAGACTAAATTTCTTGTTATTTCTTGCTATGTAAATGTAACGTAACTTAAGAAGTTTTAAATATTTTTACTAGAAAACCAGATAATGCTTATGGAAGAATGTCATTTTTTATAAATGTGTTGCTGTGCTAATGCCAGTAATGAGACCAGGCTCATTTTGAATCTCAAAACTCAGTGTTTAAAATTTAGGTTAAAGGGGTCATATGACACGGCTAAAACAAATATTATCGTTTGTTTTAGATGTAATGCAATGTGTGTACACGATTTAAGGTTCAAAAACGCTGTATTTTACACATACCGTGCATGTTTGTATCTCATCTTTGCCCCGCCATCTCTGAAACGCGAGGATTTTTTACAAAGCTCATGGCTCTGAAAAGCGAGGTGTGTTATGATTGGCCAGTTAACCAGTGAGTAGTGATTGGTCGAATACTGCAAGCGTGTGACAAAAATGTAATGCCTCTTACCATATTGTACTGACCGGAACGTCCACCTTCCTTGCATATACATTTGGGTGGTCTTAGTCAACTCATACCATGAACTAATGTAGATTTGTGGGGGTGTGGTTACACGAGGCTTTTCAGGCAGGTCTGGGTGAGCATTCGCTTTTAGATAAAATGCATCTTTTGTTCCGACACTTTAATTTTTGCAATTTTATGTGTCTGTGGACAACTTATAACACACCAAAGACACAGAACAACACGTATTCGTGCCATATGACCCCTTTAAAGTAAAGTTTAACTCAATTTGAAAAACAGTACTAATAGGAAAGTAATTAAATCTATAGTAAGTTACTGGCAGTGTAAGATATACTTCACTGCTATTATTTTTGGGTGAACTATCACTTTAAGGCATGTAGAAGTTATTATCACAGGAAAAAAAACTTTTACACGTGCTATTTCAATGCTTAAAGATGATTTTTAAGTGATAAAATTATCTAATGCAGTGGGACTTTAAGACTTTAACTGTGCTGTTTTGAGACTGAGACTTTTGTAAATTAACTAAAATGTTCTTTTAACATACTGTCTGTATTTAAAAATGTATTTATGAAAGATTACCATTTTGTAGAATATTCTTTAGCCCAGGCTCATTGTAAATACGTATCTCTGCCTACATTTCTGCACAACGTGAAATATGTAGCTCCAGGTACTAGGGTTGCACGGTGTACCGGTGCTACAGTAGCATCGCGATGCTAAAGCTTCTAAATACCCGCGATGCCTCACTATTTTTGAAACGGTAGTATCGTAGTACCGTAGGTAATGTTGCATATGCGCATTAATATTCATTTGAACACTTACATCTGCCTTTTTGTGGTGTTTATCTCCTAAATGAATGTGTGTTTTGAATGACTCGGACGAGAGAATGATTCAAATTAGCATGTGGACTCAGTGGAAAGTTGACGCCACCTACTGGCCGTTTTAGTTCTGCATTTAAAGTACGCCTAAAATTTCCCTTTATAAAGACTGCTGTATCAATGAAATTTGTCCCATATTTGAATTAGTTCCTACGTGAAAAATGATCTAGTGTACTTTAGTATTTACTACAGTAAACTAGTAAAAAAAAACACAGACACTAGTGTTTTTGAGTCTTACCATAGTAAATATTTAAGTATACTACAGTATTTGCAACAATTTATCCACATTTTTTCTCCGTTCTAATGTGTGTTATAAAAAGTCACCTAATCCCACTCCCACTCTAATCCTAAACCTATCCACTTCCCAACCATATAAAACACGGAACAAGCAAATACTGTACATGTAAACCACGGGTGTTTATTGCAAACACTGACCAACAATTGTATAAACACATTAAAAACAGGTCACGTTACATTTTGAATCTTCTAAAACCATACGATATCAATAGGCTTGTTCGACTTCATGCGGCGCCGCAAGAATCTGCGACAACAGCAATGCATTCTGGTTAGACAATTTGTCAGAATTTGATCGGCGCTGCAGCCGCCTTAAGATCACGTGTGCCATTAAAGTACCGCTCACAATGACGTCACTTAACTTCCGCCTTTTTGCAAAGCAGTGTATCATAACATCCGTCTTGCAACAAACAACAAGAAGAAGAACTTCCGTTTGCCGTCGCACTGGAATTTAACAACAGTGAGAAAAAAAACTGACATAACACGTATTTATTTACTTATACTAGCACCTTCACTAACACAAAAAGAAAACAAAACACTTATCTTCATAATCAAACAGGTACTGTTCAACCAGGGGCGTCACACCCGTGGGCAACCACACTTTTCCCGGTGAGAGGGTTCAACACCCGCATTTTTTCTGCAGTTTTTCCGCAGTTTTGCACAAACGCCTTACAGCAGTCGCTCCACCGTTTCTCTGGCCGCTCTGTGTCTGCGCTTGCTGCGGCTGTTTCCTCTCCCCTCCCTCTCAAACATGACACCGGCTTTGAGTGTACCAGCTGATGATTGGCTGTTCTGCCTTAAGTCCCGCCTCTCTTGGTGTGTTAGATTTATCGGTCAACTCGTGCTGAAGAGGTGGGAACTTATGGTTATTTACGTCTCGCTTTTCCAGGTACTTTGAATGTGTTTATGCTTTCGAGGTTTTTAAATAAGCTTGATATGTGTTTGGGAAGATGTTCTGTTTATATTTTGTTGACATGTCGAGTGTTTTCTGTATTATATTTCGTTTTTTAGACTAATGCTAATTGCTAATTGGGATATTGTTCAGCAGCTAGCTAAATTTGGTTATGTATGTGGCATGCAATGTATAAAGTAACTGTGATGACGAAGGCAGGGAATTGACGAGGAGGAGGGACAAATTGTCATTGTTAAGCAGTGTATTTATGGGTTTATTGCCAGTGCAATTGATTTTGATATTTTGAGCATTGTTTGTTGATTAGCTGAATACTTTTGTGGATACTTACCTGTTGTGTTTGATTGTACCTGTTGAGGCTAAAAAAGTGAGAAATGATGTCATTGTTTGCATACCTGTTGAAGAACTATGAAAGAAAAGTGTATACTATTTTAATGTTTAAAAACAGTAAATTGTTACATTATTTATACCACCAGAGAAAAAGCTTTGTGTGGGCGTTTTTTTTTATCTCCCCCTTTCAAGGCACAAGTAAGCAAAATTAAGCCGTCTCAGTCACAGTCCTGTCAGACCCATGTCACTATCAAGCTTACCACCGAGTGTGTTTTTATACTTTTCTAGTGTCACTCATTTAAATGGGAAGCTTTTTCATATCTTGTATGTTATACCTTTTGTACTCTTCTGTCATTGTATTCATCATTTTTATTGTTAACAAACAAACCACATCCATCCCCCGCACTTTTGAAAATCTTGCTACGCCCCTGTGTTCAACGAAGAATTTCAATTCAATTCAATTTTATTTATATAGCGCTTTTCACAATCTGCATTGTTCCAAAGCAGCTTTACAGGAGCAAATAAGAAAAACACAGAAAGGTAAAACACAGCACAGTGCATGATGTTTATAGACCAAGCAAGATCATTATAATAAATAATATCTAATAAATAAATAAATGCAGTCTCCCGTTGAGCAAGCCAACACTACACTGCTGTGGCGAGGAACCCAAACTCCAATGTTGAATAAATGGAGAAAAAAAAAACTCGGGAGAAACCAGGCTCAGCCGGGAGGGCCAGATCTCCTCTGAGGTGTCATAGCTGCACTTAGTGACCCCAACCAAGGCCACCGAGCAAACGTCCACGAAGAACAGGGAGAGCCCACGAGCCGTGACCCAGGAAGCCCCACCCACCGAAACCGTGCAGGTCCAACCCGGTCCCATTCCACGATCAACAACAGACAACAGAGGAACAACCAGGGAAAAATAGCAATGGCATAATTAACTTTATTCCTCTGTTGTCCGACATCGACCACAAAACAAGACCAAACCAGACCAGACCCACACAGTCCCAACAAATGAAACATCCCAAACCACAACCAACAAGCCTCCCCACTCCCTACAACACCCACCCAGCTACCTCCAATCAAAGTCACTGAGTGCAGCCATAACTTCAAACTGCTGTCGTGTGATGCAAGTTTAGCATTAAATACCAAGTATTGTAAATTTAGCATTAATGTGACAAGTAGTCCATCTTTGCTCTTGGTTGGGGGTGGAATTGTCTGAGCTGGGCCGGTCAGATGGTCGCTTTTCTCTTGGGTGGTGATGGAATTGCCTTGGATGGAGCTGGGATTGTCATTCAGTCCGCAGGCTCTCGCAGGAGGATGGCACGGGATGTTTCGATGTAGCTGGCTTAATCTCTAGTTGGGGATTGGCATATGACGTTCATTTGGGCCTGGCGGAATCTCTCCCTACCTCGGGATGGAGAATAATTAGCGTAGCTGCTGTTCATTAACTATGTATTAAGAGAATGCTTGGCTGAAAAGATGTGTCTTTAATCTAGATTTAAATAGGGAGAGTGTGTCTGACCCTCGAATAGTATCGGGAAGGCTATTCCAGAGTTTAGGTGCTACTTATGAGAAAGCTCTACCCCCTTTGGTGGATTTAGTTATTCTAGGTGTTATCAAAAATCTGGAGTTTTGAGATCTTAGAGAGCGTGATGGGTTGTAGTGTGGTAGAAGCTCTGTTATGTAGGTAGGGGCTAAACCGTTTAAGGCTTTATAAGTAATTAAAAGAACTTTAAAGTCAATACGATACTTAATGGGTAACCAGTGAAGGGTTGATAACATTGGGGTTATGTGATCGTATTTTCTGGACTTGGTTAGAACTCTGGCAGCTGCATTCTGAACTAACTGTAGTTTGTTTATTGATGATGCAGGACAACCACTAAGCAGTGCATTACAGTAGTCAAGTCCTGAGGTCACAAATGCATGAATAAGCTTCTCTGCATCAGCAACACATAAAATATTTCGCAATTTGACAACATTTCTAAGGTGGAAGAAGGCTGTTTTTGTGACATTTGAGATGTGATTTTTAAATGACAGGTTGCTGTCTAATATAACACCTAGGTTTTTAACTGTATTTGTTGGAGTAACGGTGCAGCCTTCAATTTATGAAGGTTATAATCCGAAATATTCTGCTCACGTGTCTTTGGTCCGATAAGTAATATATCTGTTTTATTAGAATTTAAAAGAAGGAAATTACAAGTCATTCAATTTTTTATATCTTCGATGCACTCTTCTAATTTGGATAGCTGGAAGGAATCATCTGGTCTTGATGAGATATACTGTATAGCTGAGTATCATCTGCATAACAGTGGAAGCTAATTCCATGTTTTCTAATAATGTTTCCAAGGGGTAGCATGTATATGGAGAATAGCAAGGGTCCTAAAACCGATCAATCAGGTAATCCATAATTTACTTGCGTTAGATTTGATGATTCCCCATTTAAATGGACAAATTGATGTCTGTCTGATAAGTAAGATCTGAACCATTGTAGTGCCTGTCCCTGAATACTGGTATAATTGTGTAAGCGATTTAGAAGTATTTTATGGTCTACAGTATCGAACACAGCACTAAGCAGGACTAGGAGTGAGATGTTACCTTTATCTGATGCTATAAGCAGGTCGTTTGTAATTTTAACGAGCGCAGTTTCAGTACTATGATGCGGTCTAAAGCCTGACTGGAATTTTTCGTGTATGTCATTATTTTGTAAGAAAGAGCACAACTGACTGGACAGTACTTTTTCTAGTATTTTAGACAGGAAAGGGAAATTTGAAATCGGTCTATAGTTTCCCAGTTCATTGGGGTTTAAATTTGGTTTCTTGATAGGAGGTTTAATGACGGCCAGCTTAAAGGGTCCCGGGACATGGCCTAGATTAATTGACGAGTTGATAATGTTATAAATGGGCTCAATTGCAACGGGTAATAACTCTTTTAATAATTTAGTTGGTATGGG
>NC_079907.1:18502865-18552256 GCF_024868665.1 Triplophysa rosa | reverse complement strand
TTGCGAAACTATCTTTAGTAGTCGAGGTAATTGTTCTACCCTGCCGATAACGAGTTAAGTGGCTGATTTCTGCAGTGCGCAGTGTACATGTTATAAGATAGTGATCGGTGACATCGTCGCTTTGAGGTATAATATCTATATTGGTTAGATCGGCACCGTGAGATATAATCAAGTCTAGTGTATGATTAAATCGATGAGTGGGTCCATTGATGTGTTGTGTTACTCCAAAAGAGTGTAGTAGCTCTGTAAATGCCACTGCTAATGCATCGTTAGCACTATCTACGTGGATATTAAAGTCTCTTACAATTAGTACTTTATCAACGTTAACCAATAGGTCCGATAGGAAGTCCGCAAACTCTTTCAGAAAATCAGTATAGGGACCAGGGGGTCTATACACGTAAAAGAAAGCAATGATTTTTTAATATCAATTGGAACAATTATGTTCAATGCAAGCACTTCATTTGTATCCTTTAATTTGTATCCTTTCTCTAGCTTTGACCTTGTAGTTAGCGAAAATTTGTCTGCAAGACGTTGTACTTCATCTAGACGTATTTGTGGCAGATGTGCAAGCCACTTGGTAAACTCCATTCTGAGGCGCTAGCGGAAGTATTTTCTTCTTCTTGAGTTTTACTGGCGGTTGGCAAATCAGCTTATAGGTGCATTACCGCCACCTTATGAACTGGAGTGCTAGCGGAAGTAATGATACAGTGCTTCGCGGCAGAACGGAACATGCGTGACGTCATGTGAAAAGGGCGTGTTGTTCAAAATCGGCTGCGAAAGCCTTGATGATGACACACTTTATTCTCATTGGCCAGAATGTTCACGTGTATGTGTTGCATGTTTATTCTGACACACTCAGTTATGATTATACTCACACATTTGAATTTTTATGTCACATTTTATGTTTATTGTACTGATCTTAATGCAAAAAATGGGGGAGAGGGAGAGAGAGAGAGAGAGAGAGAGAGAGAGAGAGAGAGAGCGAGAGAGAGAGAGAGGCGCGTGCGCTTTATTACTGCCGCAAACATTTTGTGTGTGTGCTCGTGCGTGTTCGTTCGTGCGTGTTCGTGTGTGTGTTCAGGACCTAAACCTGAATGCACATCAACTCATGGGGAGTCGTGTCACTGTGGGGACCAAAATTGAGGTCCTCGTGAGCACAAAAGATTATAAATTGTACAGAACAATCATTTTTAATAATCTAAAACATGATCTTTAGGTTTAGGGGTTGGGTTAGGGGTAGGGGATAAAATATACAGTTTGTACAGTATACAACTCATTACGCCTATGGACTGTCCCCACGGAGATAATAAACCAGACATGTGTGTGCGTGCGTGTGTGTGGAGCATTTTAAAGTGCCAGAGAAAGACACAGCACGGGACTTGCCGCACGGAAGTAAATTTCCGAATGAAAGCGTCTTTACCGGTCGGTAACTTTACTTCAGACGGAAGCGGGCTGTCTGACAGTATCCCGCCGCTCGCGACATCCTTTGACATCATACAGTGGTCGCGTGCACACAGTTCCCTGTACTAAACCAACTTATCAAAGTATGTTCTGTGCACCTTCTTAGAGAACGGTCATCTTTTGTGGGCGGAGTTTGGAGGAGAGACGTGAACTGAAATGGTTGTCAGTCAGCATCAGTCAGAATTGCTTGCATTGGATGTTTTTTTTTTCTCAAATCATTTTGCAATGTAGCCTATAATAATCCAACAGTTTTAGTTTATTCGTGTTTTTATCTTATAGGCCTAATGTGGAATGACACTTTTTAATGAACTGTTTTGTTGTAGGGGTACAGAGTAACTTACATTACATTCTTTTAGCAGTCATAGGCCTAATTAATATAGGCTATTCATGAAGGGAGAGGGCTCAATTTTTTGTTTGAATTTACTTTGTTTTGCTCAATTTTATATTAAGTTGTATTGTATTTTATTGAAAAGCAAGACAAATTATAAAAAGCACATTTTGACTATTCAGTTTGTGCAATAGTGAAAAAAATAGCTTAATAAATAGAAGAAATGCAAAAAAACATGTTCGGTGTTCGGTATTATTCGGCCTTCGGCCAAGTGTTTCACATCATGTTCGGCTTCGGCCAAGAATTTTCATTTCGGTGCATCCCTACCTACTTTAGGCCATTCTTTGTCCTCCTGAGAAGCTGTTGATTTCTCCAATAGTTGCAATCCAATGGAGAGTTTTGTTTCATTTTGCTTATTTACGTTGTTCATTCCTATTTAGTTTTCTTTTCATTTGTTATAGTGTATTTGATTTGAATCATTGCTTATGCAGAAGTGTTGATTCACTGTTTCTTTTGTGTTCTAGGGGCTAAGGCCCAGTGTAGACAACTAGCCTCATGTGGTGGGCCTTATGTCACAGAGTGCCGTGGATTGCTGTGTGATCTAGTTGTTTCGTTCGTGAACGAATCGTTCTTTTTGAACTAGTCTTTTAAGTTAACAAATCGTTCTCATTCACGAAAGGCAATGACTCATATTTCTCGTTCACTGAAATCTCTCCCTCAAGTACAGAGCGTCTTTGCTTAAGAGTGTCTAAAGCACGAGCCAAATGGCATTCGAGAGTGAGCTTTGACAGAGCATATGATTGGTTGAATGTACTGAACGAATACGCCCTTCACTGAACGAACAAGCCTGTGTTGAGTCTGAACGAGACCCGCTGATTCTTGTTCGTGAACGAATTGAACAAACTGGTACATGTCATTCATGAACGAGTGTACAGGGTGGGTCGGTCATTTAGCATGTGAGTCTCGTTCAGCAATCAGCAGGAAGCGGATGCAAAGCACAGTTACAGGTAGGCTACTGTGCACGCTTGTTTATTTATAATACATAAACTTTATGTTTAACATAATCCCAGATTTATGAATGTGTAAATGACCAAACAATTAACTTTTTGATTATGCAAGAAAATCTTGTGCTTTGGTCATCTGAACCACTTATTTTATTTGAGTAGATTAGAGACGTACATTTTAGTAAAGCCTGTAATCATTTTCAGTTTATACGGTCATTAATTCGTTGACAAACAACTCTTTTTCGCCACCTGCTGGCGTATTATAGAAATGTCAGTGAACGAATCATTTTGGTGAATGAATCACTCAAATGAATCATACAGGTGCTGGTCATATAATTAGAATATCATCAAAAATTTATTTCACTAATTCCATTCAAAAAGTGAAACTTGTATATTATATTCATTCATTACACTGCTGCTGTGTGTAATGAATACAAGTTTCACTTTTTGAATGGAATTAGTGAAATAAATCAACTTTTTGATGATATTCTAATTATATGACCAGCACATGTAATTCCATCGCGTGCGTGCGTAAGTGTGACTTGGAATCTCAGGCTCTGTGGCTAGCATACCTGTCCTTGGCAAACTTTGCTTCTTCCGTGTGTGAATGCGAGTGCATTATGTGCCTAAATTGTCTATGCGTTGATGTGAGGTTTCAAAGAGACTTTTATTGATTGTGTATATAATAAAGTTTTGTTTTTTTGATATCCACGTCTTGTGCCCTTTCTTTACACTAATGAACCTGTGCTCGCCTTTGTGGGTAACTTCCTATTTCCCTGGTAAAAGGGTGTCCGTAGTCTGCTACAATTTTCTCTTATAATCTTTTCCCCATACTGCTTGGTTACATAGGCAGAGGTACATATTTGTAATGAGCCTGCGTTGATATTCTTACATTTCACTTTTACTTGTTGCCAAGTTCTTGTGGTCGTGTGGCATTTTTCTTGAATCTTGAAATTCTACACAACCTTCTAACAAAAGGTCTGGCTCTGCAGCTGAGAAAAACTGAGCGTGCTCCTTTGCACACAGTGTTGCTGACTAATACATGGCCCCTTTGAAGCCAAATCATGAAAGCGCAATGATCTCAGGTAACTCAATCCAGCCAGGGGCGCAAAAATGGGGTATGCAGTATATGCGGTGCATAGGGGTGCCGCACAAGTGGGGGCGCCATTGTGCCAAAATATTATTTAACGTTTTTTTAAATAAAACGTTATAAAAAATATAACGAAAAAGTCATTATCTAAAACGTTTTAGTTTCACTTTTGTCTAGCATTTTAAACGAGTTCAATAAATATATAATTTATTTAATCAAGTTATTATGTCAACCAATCACTCTTTCACAGTCAAATTCCCAAAGCGCAGAACAGGGGCCTCATTTATAAAACAGTGCGTAGAAACCTTCCTAAAAGTGAACTTACGACAGAATGCTGAAAAGGGCGTACGCAAACAAAAATTGAGATTTATAAAACCTTGCGCACGCACACCTGCACGCAATTTTCCCTTTATAAATCACAGATTACCTGCAAGTGTGCGTAAGTGAATCAGCCTCATATCCCGCCCTGTACACGCCCATTTTTACCCATAAATAGTCAATGCAAAGCAGCTCATGAATGCTTATTCGTATATTAATAAGCCTGACATCCAATCCGCTTGTTAAGCCTGACGTCACGCACCATTATGGACGTATACCGTTTCCGGGTTCAACCGCTATCAGATGCCATAGAAAAATAACAAAAACTTATGTAAAACCCCCGATCCTTTATCTCCGTAACGAAATCACAAATGGCCGATTCACTGAGATTTCCATACTAATAATTGTTATAATTATTATTATAATTTATCGGTGAGTTATGGCTTCTATTCCTATTATTGTTACTTGCACCTCATGTCATATGTTTAGCTTAGCCTTCTCTGTCAGCTGCGAGGGCTTTATATGCGATAAATGCAGGGAAATAGTTAGGCTGACAGAGAAGATCTTAGAATTAGAGTCTCGCATCCAATCTTTATCTGAGGATAGTAAGAGTTTAACGACGATAGAAAACACTTTGGATGCGAGCAACATTAGCGCACACAGCTCGGTTCCGGTTGAAAATCCCCCGCAGCTGGGAAACTTCGTGACTGTGAGACTGCGTAGTCGCAGGACAAAACATCACTCGACCGTTCCGATTACAGTCTCGAACAGGTTTGCCCCGCTCAGTGACGCACCGACTGAGAAACCTGCTGAAAGTGCCCTAGTTATCGGTGATTCTATTGTTCGGAACGTTAACATAGAGGCACCAGCCACCATAGTCAAATGTTTACCGGGAGCCAGAGCGCCTGACATCAAGTCAAATTTAAATGTGCTGGCTAAGGCTAATCGTAAATTCAGTAAGATTGTCATTCACGTCGGCACAAATGATGTTCGACTCCGTCAATCGGAGATCACAAAAGATAACATTAAAGAGGTGTGTGAGCTCGCAAGCATGATGTCAGACACTGTAATATTCTCTGGCCCCCTCACTGCTTATCGTGGTGATGAGATTTATAGCAGATTATCATCACTAAATGGCTGGTTGTCTGAGTGGTGCCTGCAGAATGATATAGTTTTTATAAATAACTGGAAGAGTTTTGAGGGCAGACCTGACCTGTTGAAACGAGATGGTCTCCATCCCTCCTGGGCTGGGACTTCCATCCTGTCTAGAAATATGGCAAAAAGTCTTAATGCTAATGCTAAAACTTGACTCGCTGGGGCCCAGGTCAGGGAGCAGACAGTATGGCTTAACCAACTGTCTGCTTGCTGTCTCACGTCGCAGAATACACAAAATGTACAACATGTAGTAATCCGTTCCCCCAAACATCACAAAATAGAGACTGTGTCTGTCCCCCGGATTAGCAAACATAAAATAATGCGTAAACCTCTTGAAAGTAATTTAATAAACGTTAAACAAACTAACATGAACAAAATACAGATAATCAACTGTTACGACTCGGATTGCTAAATATTAGATCTCTCTCTAATAAAGCACTTTTTGTTAACGATATGATAACAGATCATAAAATAGACATGCTCTGTTTGACAGAAACATGGCTAAAACCAGATGATTATATTGCTTTAAATGAATCTGTCCCCCAAGATTATTATTATAAACACGAGCCTCGTCTAAAAGGCAGAGGGGGAGGTGTCGCAGCACTTTACAATAACTCTCTTAGCATTTCCCAGAAGTCGAACTCTAAATATAATTCTTTTGAAGTCATGGTTCTTCATGTTTCAACACCTAATACTAAAGATAAACACTTTTTAAATTGATTCTAGCTATTGTATATAGGCCTCCAGGGCACCACACAGATTTTATTAAAGAATTTGGTGGGTTCTTATCAGAACTAGTACTGGCCGCAGATAGACTCCTTGTCGTTGGTGACTTTAACATCCACGTAGATACGTTACAGATGCCTTAGGAATGGCTTTCAAAGACACTCTTAACCCCATGGGCATTAGTCAACATGTGTCAGGACCCACTCACCTTCGTAATCATACTTTAGATTTAATACTGTCTTACGGTATAAATGTGGACGACGTTAAAATCCTTCAGCAGAGTGAAGACATTTCGGATCATTATCTGGTATTATGTTTGCTTCACTGGCCTACGGCTGCAAATAAAACTCATTGTTACAAATATGGTAGAACAATAACTTCAACTACCAAAGATGCGTTTCTCGATAATCTGCCCATGTCTCAAATCATGAGAAATAACGTTGAAGATCTTGACATTACCACTGAAAATTTTAATTCCACCTTCTCGGTAACGCTTGACAAAGTTGCTCCACTACGTTTAAAGAAGATTAAAAATGGCAGCCCCACACCGTGGTATAATGAACACACTCAGGCTCTAAAGAAAGCGGCCCGAAAAATGGAGCGCAACTTTAAGAAAACTAAATTGAGGTATTTCGTACAGCATGGAAGGATAGTATTCGAAAATACAGGAAAGCCCTAATAACTTCTAGATCCGCCTACTTTTCATCACTAATAGAAGAAAACCAGCACAACCCTAGGTTTTTATTTAACACGTGGCTAAATTAACAAAAAATAAATCGTCAGTGACTTCTGATCCTGTATATCAGCATAACAGTGATGAATTTATGAACTACTCACAATAAAATCAAGATATTAGAGAAAAAATTATAACAATGCAATCAGAAGTGAAACCCGCTGAACAAACTAACTACAGCGCCCTTAAGGAGAAAATGCAATTATTTTATACCGTAGATCAAGATGAGCTGTCTAAAATTATTAGATCATCTAAATCAACAACATGCATACTAGACCCTATACCTACAAATCTACTGAAAGAGATGCTCCCAGAAATTATAGATCCTCTTCTTGGTATTATTAACTCATCTCTGACATTAGGACATGTGCCTAAAGCATATAAGGTGGCTGTTATAAGGCCCCTTGTCAAAAAACCCCAACTCGACCCTAGAGAACTAGGAACTACAGGCCTATATCGAATCTACCTTTCATATCTAAAGTTCTGAAAAAGTAGTTTCAACTCAATTATGCTCCTTCCTCCAAAGGAATGACATCAATGAAGAATTCCAGTCTGGATTTAGAGCATGTCACAGTACAGAGACTGCTTTGATCAGAGTTACAAATGATCTGCTATTGGCGTCTGACCGAGGTTGTATCTCGTTATTGGTGCTGCTAGACCTTAGTGCTGCATTCGATACCATTGACCACAGCACACTCCTACATAGACTCGAAAATTATGTCGGCATTAAGGGAATAGCTTTGAAATGGTTTAAATCTTATTTATCCGACCGTTTTCAATTTGTAGCAATAAATCAATGAGGTGTCACGCAAATCGCAAGTCCAGTACGGTGTACCACAGGGCTCAGTTCTTAGGGCCTCTGCTCTTCGCATTATACATGCTACCTCTAGGAGATATAATAAAGCGACACGGAGTTAGCTTTCACTGTTATGCTGAGATACTCAACTTTATATTTCCTCGAAGCCTCATGAAACACAACAGTTCCATCGAATAATGGAATGCATAGTCGATATAAAAAACTGGATGAGTAACAACTTTTTATTACTGAACTCGGACAAAACGGAAGTGTTACTTATTGGACCGAAAACTGCTATAAGTAACAACCAAGAATACTGTTTAACTATTGACGGATGTTCCATAAAACCCTCGTCGTCAGCAAAGAATCTTGGCGTTCTATTCGATAGTAATCTGTCATTTGAGAGCCACGTCGCCAACACCTGTAAAATTGCGTTTTTCCATCTTAAGAATATATCTAAACTACGTCATATGCTGTCAATCTCAGATGCAGAGAAGTTAATTCATGCATTTCATGACATCAAGACTAGATTACTGTAATGCACTGTTAGGTGGTTGCCCTGCAGGCTTATTACAAAAACTCCAATTGGTCCAAAACGCGGCAGCTCGAGTTCTTACACGTACAAAAAAGTATGAACATATTAGCCCGGTTCTGTCAACCTTGCACTGGTTACCTATAAAGCATCGCGTTAACTTTAAAATCTTGCTTATTACCTATAAAGCCCTACATGGTTTAGCTCCTCAGTACTTGAATGAACTCCTTTTGTATTACAGTCCTTCACGTGCATTACGCTCTCAGGCGTCCTGTCAGTTGGTAATACCTAGAATTTCAAAATCAAGTGCAGGTGGTAGATCCTTTTCCTATCTAGCGCCTAAACTTTGGAATAGTCTTCCCTGCACTGTCCGGGAGGCAGACACACTCTGTCAGTTTAAATCTAGACTAAAGACGCATCTTTTTAATCTTGCATACACTACTCTTCCATAATATAAATCTTCAGAGGGTTTAGGCTGCATTAGTTAGATCAACCGGAACCAAAAACACAACTGATGTACTTGTTGCATCAAAGAGTACAGAACAGTACTCTACTCTCAGCCAGTCTTGTCTCATTGTTCCAAGGTTACCACAGCGAGCAGGATGCAGTTCATGGCCTGACCTGATGGTAGAGCGGAGAATGGGAAGTGGGGACCTGACAAGAGCTGAGATGATAGAGCTGGATAAAGAAGGACGCGGTCTCTTGACATGTCTTCACCACAAAATTTCAAATGCTATTAGATTATTAATGATAATCTTAAACTATAATTTATTTTATTATTAAGTTTATTTATTTTATTTAGCCTTGTTGTGCAAGTTCTCTGGAGCTTGTGCAGAGGCAGCAGCTTTTGCCAGAGGGGAACTGGAATCCCCTGGTTGGGCCTGGGTTCTCCTGAGGTTTTTTTTCTCGATTAGAGTTTTGGGTTCCTCGCCACCGTTTGCATACTGTTTTTGCACTATCTGCCTGACCGGAGCGGCTCACTGAGCGTGTGTGTGTGTGCATACTTGTCTGTGTACGTACGTCGTGTGTGTGTGTGTGCTGTGTGTGTGTCGTGTGTTGGTGGTGTGCTCTTCTCGTTTGAGTCTATGTGTGCTCTCTGTGTGTGTGTGTGTGTGGTTTGTCGTGTGTCGTACGTGTGTTGTGTGTGTGTGTGGGGTGTGTCGTCGTGTGTGCGTGTGTGTGTTGTGTGCATTTGGTGCGTGTTGTGTGTGTGGAGTGTTTTGTGTGTGGGTGTGTCTGTCTTCTGTGTTTTCAACCTTTTCTTGTTTTTGCAGGTACAACTTTGATTGTTTTGCTTGTAGTCAATGTGTCTCATGTACAGCTGCTTTGTAACAATGAAAATTGTAAAAGCGCTATATAAATAAAGTAAGTTGAGTTTGAAGAGTCTGAGACGGTTGTTAAAGCTGTTAAGTCTCCCACTATCACGCATTATCGGGTTCTTCATTAATCGTCGGACGCGTTTGTCCCCATATGACAACGCGAGCTGTGCAGTTTGAACGTCAGGTCCGTGTCCTTCACATAACGCGAGCAGTTGCGTCTTCTGCAAACAGCGCGCAGCACAGAGCACCGGAGATATTGCGTGTGGACACTGAAACAGCGCAATGATTGACAGGATGACAGAGACAAAAGCGCAAAAGAACGTTAGTTAATAAAAAATAATTTGAGCGTTCAATGTAAATGAGTTTGTCTTTGTTTTACTTTAATGATGTTTTCATAAAATGTGAACCACAAACTAAAAATGCTTAAAGCAAGGGGAAAATCCAAAGATTTTTTATTTATTTGCGTTATAATATCTGTTATCCATCTTATTCGTTTTTTTCAATAATATTTTAATTATAAATGCACAGTAAAGGTATGTTTAACATGGGCTAATTTTATTGTTGTGTTTTTATTAAATATTAATGAACCACAAACTAAGCATTCGTTTTAAAGTAGGCCTAAGTGGGAAAAGAACAAAAAAATACAACGCGAGTATATCATGTGATACGTCTTATTCGTCTTATTCTGATAACAATAAATAATGTTAATAATACTTTTTGTTGAAGGAAAGGGAATAATCTAAATGTATAACTTTAAAGATCAAAATAAGTTTATTTCCTCATCAGCACTCTCTGGCTAACTCGATTGTTACTTATATTTGGGATATTTAAAGAAGTTTTATTGTTTAAAACTTGACAAGTTTGTTTTGCTAATTAGGTATACCACCTGCACCGCGGTCTGTCGAGCATCATTACCAGAGCAACATTCAAGGAGATGACAGATTAGCTTCAATGACCACTCGGATGAGTAAATTTTCTTTTTACTTTTGCTTGAGTGCAATCATGTGATACAATCTCCGTTACATTCATTTTTTGTGAAAAAGCAAACAATACAACGAATGCTTACTTAAATGAACCAAATAAATACAAACACAAAGTATAAACAATGAATATAAATTATAGACTTACAAGCAAAGCTTTTTAAGGGGCTTACACAACAGATTGGAAGAAGAACACGCAATCTCTCTGCTGAGAAATGGCCGCTGTGCTTTTCAAGCTTCCGCACTATAAAGCATAACAAATAAAGTTTTTTCAAACTGGACTTTAACTCAACCTTTGACAAACAGCGCCCTCCAGTGGGAGCGAAAGAAAATAACATTAGACATGGCATAATAAAAGGTTTTAAATGTCAAATTTCTAGACTACATAAGTGAAACTCACTTTTCAAAGAATACAATAAATAGCCTTATTTGAATTCTTATTTAGTTATTATAAGCAAAAGATCAATTTAAAAACTGTTTAGCCTGTTATCCGATTAATCAAAAAAACAATCGTCCAATTATACGGTTATTAAAATAATCGTTAGTTTCTGCCCTAATTTATTGTGTATGTCTGAACATAAACTTTATGTACTTTTACTACTTTTGCTCCTTTGTTTCATTATTTTTCAGATTGTTATTTATCTTTTCAGAATTGTGTATCTGTTACACTGTGAAGCAGTTGGAAAAGTGTTTCTGTAAAAGGAAACCTTTATGCTTCTGTTATAGATGCAAATCTGATTGTCACTGTTGACAGGATGTCCCGAGCAATGGGTTAGTAAGTGACACATAAGAGATTGTAGGTATGATGAAGAGAGTTTTAATGGTTCCTCCTCTTTCAAATATGAAAAAGCCAGCCAAGAATGCATCAACAGCAAAGTATCAAAATAACAAAGTAAATAAAATGCAACAATATACAGGCTCATTCAGCTAAACCACACAGGTCTGAACAGCATCTGTTTGCACATATCCAGTCTTACTCTAACATTCTAAACCAGGGTGTCAAATCCAAATTTATTAAGGGCCATGCTGAGGGTTGGTAATAAATTCAGGGGCCAGACATACATTTTACAGCATTCTTTTGTTTAATGAATAAATGTAAGTGTACTAGTAACTGCATAAAACTATTAATTAAAATAACAAAGTTTTAAATTCATTTTTTCGAGATACTTCAGAACTTCATAATGCAACACATTTTTGTCACATGCAGTATCTTTTTTTTCTCAAAACAAAACAAGAAATTTACAGCAAAACTGTATGATAGAGCAAAACAGTCAACAAGTTGTCTGATATTGCATTATCTGGCTTTCAACTTGAACTTGAAAGGACACATTCATGGACTTATGTCAAATCTAAACAAATTAGACATGCCACTTTTTAACTCTTACCAGACACTCTGCACCTTTTCTTAGAAATGATCTTGTCTATTCTAGGGTTAATGTCCCTTGCCATGGCTACCTTTAATACAGAGACCAGATGCTCGTCTGTGAGGCGGGATCTGTGGGATGTTTTAGTCAGCTTCATTATGGAGAACATCTGCTCGCAGGAGTAGGTGCTTCCGAACATAGACATGATGCGTGCAGCGTGAAGGCGAAGGTGTGGCATCGATTCAGGGAGTAGAGGTGCAAATTCAGCTGCCCCAACTGACTGGTATTGGGCTTTTAGATGAGTATTACATTGCAATTCAATTAGTTCCATTTGCAAGTGCTCGGGTGCAGTGTCAACATCAACTACAAATGGATTTGCAAACAGGTCGAAGTTGAACTTCTGTGATTCAAAATCAGCAAATCTCCTGCTGAATTCCGCTTTCAGTGTGTTCAGTTTGTCGGCATACAGTTCAGTCGGGAATGTGATGGTGACCGTGTCACTGACTGACTGGCAAACGGGAAAATGAGACAGGTTCGCTTGGCGCATCTGGCCCTCCCACAGGCGCAGTTTCATTTGAAACGCATTTACCGAGTCTCGCATTTCAGTGATTAGCTGCTTTCGACCCTGGAGTTTTACATTTAGATTGTTGAGGTGCTCCGTTATATCACACATAAATGCCAAGTCGCTCAGCCATTTTTCATTCTCGAGCTCGGGGATGGACTTATTTTTGCTTTCCATGAATCGCGCGATCTCAGTGCGAGTATCAAAAAATCGTCGCAACACTTTACCCCGACTTAACCAGCGCACTTCTGTGTGGTATGGCACATCCTCATGCACGCAATGTTCCTCCTCTAAAAGTGCCCTGAATTGCCGGTGATTCAAACCCCGTGAACGAATAAAGTTTACTGTTTTGTTTACAACTGTCATTATATGTCCCTTATCCAGCACCTTTCCACATAATGCCTCCTGGTGAATGATGCAGTGGTAGGCTGTCAGGTTTTCACCTGTGTGCCCCAGCTTTTCTCTAACCAAACCGACCAAGCCACGGAACTCACCGCACATCGCAGGTGCACCGTCCGTTGTAAGACCAACAAGTTTATTCCACTGCAATTCTGCTTCACTGACACACTGTTCCACTCGTGAGAAAATGTCCTGTCCAGATGTTGTCCCGTGCATCGCTCTTATATCCAAAAGTTCCTCAGTGACGGAAAACTGTGCATCTATCCCTCGAATGTATATAGAGAGCTGGGCAGTGTCCGTTTTGTCTGCACTCTCATCTACGGCCAGTGAATATGCAACAAAGTTTTTAGCTTTATCTTTTAACTGGGCCTGTATGTCAGAGGCCAGCTCATCCACTCGACTAGCCACAGTGTTTCGAGAAAGGCTGATGTTAGCAAAGGCTTGTTTTTTGTCCGGGCAAACAACACCACATACCTTATCCATACAGTTTTTAATAAATTCTCCCTCTGTAAACGGCTTGCATGCTCTTGCTATTTCCTCTGCAATTATGAAGCTTGCCTTCACAGCTCCCTCACTATGACTGTTCATGCGAGTGAACATGTTTTGTTGTTGCTGAAGTTTGTGTTTCAGTTCTTTGACTTTTCGCTGCCGCATATCCATGTCCATGCATCCATATTGGTCATGCTTCGTTTCGAAATGCCTCCTAAGATTATATTCTTTAAAAACTGCTAGTGACTCTTGACATATGAGGCACATTGGCTTGTCCTTGTACTCACAGAATAAATAATCTGTTTCCCATCTTTGTTGGAATTGTCGATATTCGCTGTCAATTTTTCTTTTTTTAGCCATTGTGCTAACCACCTTTTAGCTTTTTTTACGCTGTATACAGTTATCACCCAGTATTCTCTGATATAATTAGTGTTGAGTAGAGCACGACAGCGCCACCTGCGTGTCAATGTTGTATTGTCACTAACGTAAACAGCAAACAGGCCACATTAAAATAATAACCAGAATTTGTTGGAGGGCCTGATTAAAAGTAGTGGCGGGCCGTTTCTGGCCCGCGGGGCCTTGTAATTGACACATGTGTTCTAAACCAACCGACTTTACTCTTTGTTCTGAGCATGTTCCAACCTCCCTCATGGTGCTTTGGGAGCCATTTTATATCCTAGGCTCCGCCTCCGGATCATACCATGTTGGCGGTAAAACCCATACGTAATGCACATAGTTGTGAACCACAATTGAAATAAACATGCATATTACTACGATAAATAACATGCATACCTCAACAATATCTCACCATTCAACATATAAACTTTACCACAAACAATTAATATTGGCAGGTATAATGGTTGTGACCCTGCTGATGTCACACCTAAGATGGCTGCCAGTGTTTGCATAAAAGTCCAGGTTGAACATTAAACTGGTTTGGCTCTGCCTAACAAAACTGGTAAGTGTATAAAATCTATGTTATTGTATTTCCATTAATTGATGCTTGATTAAAAGAACATGTGTCTGTGGTTATTTCCATGTAGCAAACAATATTAACAACACGTATTCACAATAACACCGTGTATGTGTATGTCTCAGTGCTGCACTGTGACAGTCACCTTCACATGATGTAAAATAGAATGACTCCAAAGGTAATATACAACTTGTCTGCGGATTTTTTATTTGTTGTGTGTTTTCTATATTGGGGTGGCCGATGGGGGGGCCAATACTGGTCTCGCATACCCCTCAGAAAATGTGCAGTTGCGCCCCTGAATCCAGCCATACTAATCGTCAACATGTGCGTTGAAAATTGAATTAGCCAGGTCATGATTTGTGTGAAGATATCTTCTTGGATGTGTCATTTGATCTCGGCCACCACTTGCATGAGAACAGGTAACTGGTGTTATGCGAATCTGCACAACAGAGGAAAAACACAATGACATTTAAAAAAAACTAAACCGTGGGAAAAACTCTAAATAGCTCAGCGTAATTTATAACTAGAAGATTAAACATTGAAATGGCTGTTAAACACATTTGGATTGCACTTCCTGTAAATGTAAGTCAACAACCAGGTATTTTACAGCGACCAAAGAATAAAAAAGCTCATTTACCAGCAAAGATGCTGCTAGTACTGGTCGCTGGCTCTGGGTCTAAGGAAAAGCTCCCCCTAGGGATGTTCTGAATAATGGGTTGGTACACATTTAACCCAGGGAAAGTTTTTCTGTTGGGGTGTGATGTGGGGGTTCAGGACCACCAACAGTTTTTTTTGCGCCACCTTTTTCTTAGTTTTCCTGTTATAAATAGACAAAAAATTATTTATTTTTAAAAGACCAAGAACAGTATAAGTAGGAAAGATTACCATTTTGGTTCTATTAAAAAAACAAAAGTTGCTTCACAATGCCATAGAAGAACCTTTTTGTCTAGATGGTTCCATAAAGAACCTTTAACATCCAAATAACTTCACAAAAGATTCTTTGTGACGAAAAATGTTCTTCAGATTAAGAAAGATTTAACTGAATCGTTCTTTGTGGAATCAAAAATAATTATTCTATGCCTATGGCATCACTGTGAAGAACCTTTTATTTAGTGCGTCTCGTGGTGGCTCTGATATCAAAGATGATCAAGTAATACATATGTACAATATACACTTTATTAAGTGGTAAAAACATTTAATATGATCACTACTCAAATTTAATTTGTCTGCAACTTTTTTCTAGCACTCTCTCCTGGTTTATGCAGCCTTTGAGGTGTTCTATGGCGTTTTCTTACATTTTGAAATTCTGCATAAAAAAACTGAGCGTGCTCCTTTGCCATGGTGCGCAATGATTTTAGGTAACTCAATCCAGCCAGATTAATCATTAACGACGTGTTCAAAGAATCGAATTAGCCAGGTCATGATTAGCGCAGTGATATCATCTCGGAAGTGTCATTTGATCACAGATGTAATAGAAAGAACGAACCCCAGACTGAGAAGAAACCAACAGAGCAAAACCCATCTTAGTAAAAAAAGTTAAATAAAATGAACTGGCAGGGAGACTACGGGGTGGGGGAGAGGAGGGCTGTGTGTGTGAATAGAGACAACTTAATACACAAGACGAGTACTTGATGCATGACACAAAGAAACAATCACAGGCCATGTGCTCACACCAAACATCAGGGTGACACAATATTACAAAACTATAAACAGCCTTAGAGGTGACACAATATGGCGTCAGGTACATGCTCAGCTGTTAACACTAATAACTTTAAAAAACACTTCAGACATATCATCTGTATACATCCAAACAAACTTTGAAAAATGTAAGAGTTCATTTACTTAAACAGATGCAACTCATTACTTTATTTGGCAATGAATGTCATTTTTTACATCCAGTTTTCCTTGAAATTTCCAAAGGCAACTAGACAAAACATTGGCACAGTCATATTTTAAGATATGTCAGGGCAAGTTATTTTCAAATGATAAAACTCAAACATTCATTTCAGTCTGGGACTAGTTTTAAGCCTTTTCTGTGAAACCGGGCATTGAAGTATTAATTAAGTTAACACCCATTGAACTAAATCGAGAAATCAAGGTGTAAGGTGCATATTGTCAAATTTAGGTGTAGGTGAGAGGCAAGGGCTCAAGAAAACAAAATAAACAACAATAAAAAAACGCCCTGCATGAGGAAACCTTAAGAAACCTTAAGTCCTGTCTGAGAAGAAACTAACAGAGCAAAACTTATTACAAAGTAAAGTAAAATAAAATGAACTGGCGCAGGGAAAATACAGGGTGGTTGAATAGAGACAGCCTTAAACACAGGAGAGTACATGATGCATACAAGAAAGAAACAAAGGGCATGTGCTCACACCGAACATCAGGGTGACCCAGTCCTGTTACAAAACTATAAACAGCCTTACAGGGGTGACACAATATGCTATCAGATACCTGCTCCTCGATTAACACTAATAAAAAATCTCAGACTTATCTTCTGTACAAACACATCCAAACAAACTTTGGAGAGTTGGAGTTGATTTACTTAAACATATGCCACTTTATTGGGAAATGAATGTCATGTTTTTAATTCAGTCTTCCTTGTTATTTCCCAAGGCAACCCATTGTGTAATGAGTCCATTATACATGTAATTTTGTCACGTCATTCTTACGGAATAATAGGGGTGCAACTTTAGTCTGACAAAAAATAGAATTTAGTGATATAGAATATATAGAAAGAGTGGCAAAACCTGAATGTCAAGTTTGTTATGTGCAGAATAAATCAAAATTGTGTACAGCTGCGGGGAACTGAACTGAAAACATATATATACAGTATATACATATACTGTATATACATATACATATTAGACATATGCCCGGTTAACCGAAAATATATATCACGTGATTTATGCACAACTTGTGAGTGAAGTACGGTAAAATGCTGCTGCATCCGAAAGCCAGAGGGCGCTCTCCTGCAGAAACTCCAAATACGCACTGCAGAAGAACACACGTAGTAGTAGGAAATGCCTAAGGACATGTTTTCATCACCGATCCTCAAGCCTCCTCAGGTGTTTTCATGATAATAAAGTATATTTATAATGATCATGTTTGACAGGTGTTGCTTTTTCAAATGCACGTTATAAGCGACTCAAACTCGCACTGCTTTTAGATCGAGCAGCATTTCTACTGAAATCCAGAGCCGTGCTTCACGGACAAGCTACGCATCAATAAAATAAACGATACCTTGCATTATCGCAGCCAGCTCATATATATACATGTGTATATATATGCATATATATATATATATATATATATACGCGTATATATATACATGTGTACAGTATATGCATGTGTACAGTATATATATGCATGTGTATATACATGTGTATATGCATGTGTGTATGTATATGCATGTGTATATACATGTGTGCGTGTATATGCATGTGTATATACATGTGTGTATGTACAGTATATGCATGTGTATATACATGTGTGTATGTATATGCATAGTGTATGTATATGCATGGTGTATGTATATGCATGTGTGTATACACGTGTGTATATATATGCATGTGTATATATATGCATGTGTATATATATACACGTGTGTATATATATGCATGTGTATATATATATATACACGTGTATATATATATATATATATAATACATGTATAAGAATATTAGGTATAATTATTACAAAACAAAGGTAATTTCCAAAAGAAGTACAAAAGGAAGTGTAGGCTACATGATGCATGGCACAAATAAACAATCACAGGGCATGTGCTCACACCAAACATCATGGTGACACAATCCTGTTACAAAACTATAAACAGCCTTAAAGAGGTACAGAAGTGACACAATTATGGCATCAGCCACCTGCTCAGCTGTTAACAATAACTTAAAAAACATCCAAACAAACTTTGTACAAATGTAAGAGTTGATTTACCTAAACATATGCAACTGGATAATTGCTTTATTTGGCAACGAATGTCATGTTTTACATGCAGACTTTCAAAAGGCAACCAGTGTGTCATGTGTCAACTGAACTGGAAAACTCTGTACTAATATCAGGGTGACACAATCCTGTTACTATAAACAGCCATACAGAGGTGACACATGCCATCAGATACCTGCTCTGTACACAACTTTTGTATACATCTGAACAAACTTAACCCCAAACTTTCCACTGTTTAACTTATACCACAGGGCTGTTGAATGCTTCATTCTGATTGGTCTGAATGTTCTGAAGGTGTGGAAGTATTTTTCAGTAAATGCACACCTATGAAGTAATTCCAGGTCTGTTATATACTAAAAGTTTAAGGTCAAACTTTACAATAAATGGAAACATTCAGTTAAATTTTAATAAATAAAGCACTGAAACAAATGTAAAAATAAACACATTTTATAGAATGAATAAGATAATTAAATAGAAAAAAAACAGTTATAGTTCTGTAAGAAAATATCAGTGGAGATAGATGAAGGCTAGCATCAGATGAGCTCTTGGACTATGAGCCGAGCTGCTGCGTTCTGAGCTGGAGTTGTTTGAATGCCTTTGTAGAAAGACCAGCAAGAAGAGCATTACAATATTTCAACCTAGAGATTAAACCTTTAGTTCAACCTTTTCCTATTTTTTGGTGCTTGATGAGCACCCCAAAACTTGGGAAATGCGTAGGAAACTTAGACCAGAAAACTCCTTAACATGTTAGTTCTCTCCTTCTAAAAAGTGAAGTCATTCCCAGCTCAGACAATTCCATCCCCAACCGAGAGCAAAGACGGACTACCTGTCACATAAATGCTAAATTTACAATACTTGGTATTTAATGCTAAACTTACATCACACGACAGCAGTTTGAAGTTATGGCTGCACTCAGTGACTTTGATTGGAGGTAGCTGGGTGGGTGTTGTGGGGAGTGGGGGGGCTTGTTGGTTGTGGTTCGGGGCGTTTCATTTGTTGGGACTGTGTGGGTCTGGTCTGGTTGGTCTTGTTTTGTGGTCGATGTCGGACAACAGAGGAATAAAGTTAATTATGCCATTACTACTTTTCCCTGGTTGTTCCTCTGTTGTCTGTTGTTGATCGCGGAATGGGACCGGGTTGGACCTGCACGGTTTCGGCGGGTGGGGCTTCCTGGGTCGCGGCTCGTGGGCTCTCCCTGTTCTTCGTGGACGTTGCTCGGTGGCTTTGGTCGGGGTCACTGAGTGCAGCTATGTCAGAGGAGATCTGGCCCTCCCGGCTGAGCCTGGTTTCTCCCGAGGTTTTTTTTCTTCATTATTCAGCATTGGAGTTTGGGTTCCTCGCCACAGCAGAGCAGTGCAGTGTTGGCTTGCTCACCGGGAGACTGCATTTATTTATTCATTTATTTATTAGATATTATTTATTATAATGATCTTGCTTGGTCTATAAACACCATGTACTGTGCTGTGTTTTACCTTTCTGTTTTTTTCTTATTTGCTCCTGTAAAGCTGCTTTGGAACAATGCACATTGTGAAAAGCGCTATATAAATAGAATTGAATTGAATTGAATTGAATTCAACAAACGAAGGAATATATTGCATTGAGGCTCCATCTGTGAATGGCAGAGCAATAATTCCCTAAAATCTGCTGAGGACAGCTTTCAAAATCTTCCACGGAGATGAGAACGAGAATTAACGAAACGGCAGGGACTGGCAGATGTGATGTTATTGGTGCTTTCGTGATCTGTCATGCTAGAGGCATTCCCATAGGATCAAACAATAACAAGATCGAACAAACGTTAGAAAGAAAACCACTGTTGTTTTTTTCAGGAGCCTCTTCTGAAAAAAACACATTTTAAATTAGAACCTTTCTTCATAAGATCATTAAAAAGGTTGTTATCATCTGCTGAACAAATTGGTAAACTCAAACAGCTACAATTTGAGTCTGGTTCCCATCTTCATTACAGCACATTGACAGAGCTTATAAGAAAACAAACCACATTCGCTTTAATCCTGATTATGCAAAATATGAGTGCTGATGTTATTAGATCTCAGTGATCTTTGACACTGTAGATCACACATTTACATTAAAGCATTTAGCAGAGGCTTTTAATCAAAGTGAATTACAAGTGTGAGGAAACCACACTCCTACATTGACAAGAAAACTGGGTAGGGCTTTCTGGGTTGACCCTCAAAATGATTCAGATCATTCCTCAACGGGAAGGGCTATTATGCAAACATAGGTTACCATTAATCTAAGTGAACATCAATTAGACATGAAGTCCCACAGGGCTTTAGATGTAGAAGTGTATAGAGGTGTATAGATGACACCCAGATCTAGTATCACTCGGCAAATCATCCAAGATGGCGCCGCAGATGGCTGCCTCGGTGTGGAGCTCTCCAGTTGTTTTAGTGTTTTTGTTACTTTTTCCTGTTTTATGTTTTTCCCATACAATCAGTTTCACAAGAGATGAACTGCTGAACATTCGGCAGTGCACACCATCTGATCTTTTTCCGGTTTTTGATTATTCGGATGTTTTTCTTAACATCGTAGTCGGAGGCGCAGTGGTGCTAACAAAGCGCTCCAGGACGCGCAAGCGTGCGAAGCGAGCCTGCGCGCTAATCAGGCTCAGAAAGCCCGGCTTTAAAACTGCGCTGCCTAGCATACATCTGGCGAATCTGCGCTCTCTGCCAAACAAAACGGACGAACTTCTTCTACTCTACCGGACAAATAAGGATTTTTCAAACTCTGCTGTTTTGTGTTTCGTGGAAACGTGGCTAAATGACTTCATCCCGGACAGCGCGCTACATCTGCCCGGCTACCAGCTGTTCAGAGCAGACCGCAACGCAGAATCAATGAGGAAATCGCGCGGTGGTGGGGTATGTTTCTACATCAATGAAAAGTGGTGTACAGATACAACAGTGATGAAGAAGATGTGCTGTCTCGACCTAGAAGCACTCTTCATTAACTGTAAGCCCTTTTACTCGCCGCGAGAGTTTTCCTCGTTCATTCTCGTGTGTGTTTACATTCCACCGCAAGTGCACGTGAGCGTGGCGTTACAACAGCTCGCAGATCACATCATGGACACTGAGCAACAACATCCGGACTCTGTTATTATTATTCTTGGCGACTTTAATCAGGCAAAACTTACACTTGAGCTGCCAAAATACAGACAACACATCACATGCCCTACCAGAGACAAAAATATTTTGGACCATTGCTACACCACAATAAAGAATGCATATCGCTCTGTCCCTAGAGCAGCTTTAGGACTGTCTGATCACTGCCTGGTTCACCTTATCCCAGCCTACAGGCAGAAACTAAAAGCTGCCAAACCTATGGTAAGGACTGTTAAAAGATGGACCAACGAAACAGAGCGGGCCTTACAAGCCTGTTTCGAGTGCACCGATTGGAGTGTTTTTGAAGCTGCTACCAGCGATCTGGACGAGCTCACAGAGACTGTAACATCATACATCAGTTTCTGTGAGGATTTGTGCATTCCTACCAGGACTTCCTTAAAATACAACAATGATAAACCATGGTTCTCAGCAAAACTCAGACAGATTCGCCAAGCCAAGGAGGATGCCTACAGAAAAGGGGACAAAGTCTTGTACAAGCAGGCTAGGAACACATTGACAAAGGAGATCAGAGTGGCTAAGAGAAACTACTCTAAAAAGTTGGAAAACCGGTTTTCAGCCAACGACCCTGCGTCTGTGTGGAAAGGCCTTAAAGACATCACCAACTACAAGCCACCATCCCCCAATTTTGCAGGCAATCAACACCTGGTCAATGATCTGAATGACTTTTACTGCAGATTTGAAAATGCTAACTTTACACCTCACACCAACTCTGACATTCTCTCTACACAACACCTATCACCTTCAGTCACCCCACCTCCTGCACTTCAGATCAGTGAAGAGGATGTGTGCCGAGTCTTTAGGAAACAAAAGACAAGAAAAGCACCAGGCCCAGATGGTATCTCCCCAGCCTGTCTTAAAAGCTGTGCTATTCAACTGGCCTTCATCTTCTCACAGATCTTCAACAGATCACTGGAGCTGTGCACAGTTCCTTCCTGTTTCAAGCGCTCCACCATAATCCCCATCCCAAAGAAACCCAAAATCACAGGACTGAATGACTACAGACCCGTCGCTCTCACATCTGTGGTCATGAAGTCATTCGAGAGACTGGTACTGGCTTATCTGAAGGACATCACAGAACCCTTACTGGACCCCCTGCAGTTTGCCTACAGAGCAAACAGGTCTGTTGAGGATGCAGTTAACATGGGGCTGCATTTTGTCCTGAAACATCTGGATAGACCAGGGACCTATGTGAGGATCCTGTTTGTGGACTTCAGCTCCGCTTTCAACACCATCATCCCATCACTGCTCCAGACAAAGTTAACCCAGCTATCTGTTCCTGGCTCTATCTGTCAGTGGATCACCAGCTTTCTGACAGACAGGCAGCAGTTAGTGAGAATGGGGAAACTCACATCCAGCACCCGCACAATCAGCACTGGCGCCCCCCAGGGGTGCGTTCTCTCCCCACTGCTCTTCTCCCTGTACACAAATGACTGCACTGCCCAGGACCCTTCTGTCAGACTTCTGAAGTTCGCAGACGACACCACACTCATTGGCCTCATCCAGGATGGTGATGAGTCTGCGTACAGACAGGAGGCTGAGCAGCTGGCTGTCTGGTGCAGTCATAACAACTTGGAGCTGAACACGCTTAAAACAGTGGAGACGATTGTGGACTTCAGGAGAAACCCCCCTGCACTCCCCCCTCTCACCATCATGAACAGCACTGTGGCAGCAGTGGAGTCATTCAGGTTCCTGGGCACCACCATCTCTCAGAACCTGAAGTGGGACAATCACATTGGCTCCATTGCTAAAAAAGCCCAGCAAAGGTTGTACTTCTTACATCAGCTGAAGAAGTTCAACCTACCACAAACTCTATTAAAACAGTTTTACTCAGCTGTCATAGAGTCTGTCCTCTGCACATCCATCACTGTCTGGTTTGGCTCAGCCACAAAGTCAGACATCAGAAGACTACAGAGGACGGTTCGGACTGCTGAGAAGATCATTGGTGCTCCCCTGCCCACCCTCCAAGAACTGTATACATCCAGAGTGAGGAAAAGGGCTCAGAAAATCACCCTGGACCTCTCACATCCAAGCCATCATCTCTTCACAATGCTGCCGTCTGGTCGGCGCTACAGAGCACTGAGCACCAAAACAACCAGACACAAAAACAGCTTCTTCCCTCAGGCCATCTACCTCTTGAACAGTTAAATGTTTTTACACACCGTGCAATTAATAACTCTGTGCAATAATAATTAAGTGCAATATTAATTATATCCTCCAGATAATACACTATCTATTTTTATACAACTTTTTCTGTAAATTATATTTCATTCATTCTGCTGTATATAGCACATATCTTGTACTACAATAGTCTATTCTTATTTTTTACTTGTACATATTTACATACATACATAGCTTTACACTCTCTATATCTTTATCTTATGTTTATTGTATTGTATTTCTTAATTTTTTATACCCATAGGCCCTTATTTAAATCATTGTGTACTGTATTCTATTGTGTTATGGTCTCTGTGTACTGTTGTTGCTGTTTCTGTGTTCTGGATGCTCCTGTCACCAAAACAAATTCCTTGTATGTGCAAACATACTTGGCAATAAAGCTCTTTCTGATCTGATTCTGTCCCATTGTCTTCCTGTACAAAAAATGGTTAAACTGTTTATTCAGAAAGATTGTAATTTCCTTGAGTTTCTTTCTTTCTGAATACAGAGGTAGCCCTTACATAGCTTAAGAGATTTGATTTGTTTTATTTGAACCAAAGAGCACCCCAATGATTTTCTTAAATTTCCCCATGATTTTAACAACCTGGTCTCACAGGAAATACGTGCCTCTACACCTTTTTGCAGCACCACAAAATAGGTACCATCAGGTACACATATTGCAACCCTGTATCACAAGTACAACACCATATTATATTATTATTATACAACAGTTCTTTCTGGTTCTCGAATCTGATTGGCTGAGAGCCATGAGATATTCCACCAGTATCATCACGGATTCTGATTGATCTATAAACTTGTGCCGTCGAACTGCTGTATAAGGGGCGATTCACATTTCGCATCTAAAACCGTGCGGAAAAGGGGAGCCGCACTGCTTTCTCCTTTTTTTCCAAAGCGCCTATGAGATTGAGCTCTCCTGGTGTCTGTCGTTGCTAAGCAACCATAACATGCAATAACTCTGCTACTAGATTTATTTATGCTGTGATCATCAGTGTCTCCATCTTCACTGAGCTTAATATATACAGTATATTGGTGGGTTAAATCTTGTCACATGACTTGCGGTGCACGTGCGGCATTCTGAAAAGTTGAAATATTTTCATCTTGATGCGGCACCGACGGGCATGGGAATGTGAACGGTGTGTGAACCGCTACGTTGGCGTTGACAGTGAAATGGCATTGGCTGTAGTGTGTCATGACGCACACAGACGGGCAGACTCAGATGCGGGGTTAACAGGGTCGTTATTGAAAGCAGTGAGGCAAGAGCTAAGCAAGTCCAAGACACCAATGGCAGCAAAACAGTCCTCGAGGAATTAATTGACCCGTAAGATTCCAGTAGAGAGAAGTTGCACCCGTCAGGGAGAAGCTGCTGAACTGGCGAACTGGCGAGAGCTCAGATGCTGTGAGAATCGAGGTCCGGGCGGCCAATAACTGCTGCGGGGTAGAGAGCAAAAAAATAACAGAAACTGGGGCAGACAAGAAGCAAAAAATAAGCAAGCTTCGAGGAGCAAAACTCGGCAAGGCTAAGACGAGGTACAGGACTAAGGACAGCACTAGACTCGCTAGAACTGGGCAGTCAGAGCTGGCAAAACAACAAGCATGGTCTGACACAGGACAGGAGAACAAAGGGAAATAAATAGGAAACTAAGGATAAGTGACAACAGACGGGAGAGATAATAGATGAACGGGCGCTAATCAAGGGGAATACGCTACAGGTGAAAGTGTGCGAAGACGGTGAGTGAAGAAATACCAAAAGGGAGACACGGGGCGGGGTGAGTGACGCAGACAACGAGCACATGGCGAGCTGTCAAAACAGAGGTGCCACGAGCACGACACACAACAGAACACACACAGGCAGGACACGGTAACCTGAGTGACTGAGATCATGTCACTTGTGACTGGTTGTGTTATTACTAGGGATGTAACAATATCAAAATTTCACGGTGCGATAATACTTTGGTGTAATGTCTGCGGTACAATATTTATTGCGATATTTAAAAAGACAAATGAAGACTTGCTAAAATAGCCATAAGTGTTTAATAAACAGTTATTGAACATCGCAATGATGTACAAATTAACCATGTCATATCCTGTCCTCTTTTCTTTGTTCTCTAATCATAATTGTTGCTTTGAGGTATGAGGTATAGTATGAGATAGGTCAAATGTTAAAGGCCCGGAATACCTATCATTTCATACAGTCATGTGACCACGATAATATTGAGACAATTTTGTTATTTTGTTACCATTATATTGATAATATTGTTTCATCCCTAGTCATTAGGCTAGCTTACGTTTTGAAACGGCATTGGCTGTCCTGTTCCGATTGTGTCACACGCTAACCTTGAGCATACATGTTAATAAAACACGACTGGGTGCATGTTGTGTTCACACAACAATACCGTACGGCTTTAGAAGACTTGAAACGCAACACAACCTGTTTGTAATGCCTTTATACTGTTTTGGTCAGTGTTTACAATAAATACCCCTGTCTGACTTCTATTTCCTTGTTGCGTGTTTATTTGGTTGGGACGTGGGCAGTTTTAGGTTAGGGTAGGACTGGGATTAGGTGCTCTAAATGATCTATTGAAGTACAAATAATAAGTAGCCTATTTATAAAATCGTTTTAGAGGCAAATTGTGACACTGACGCGCATTCTCTAGCGGACCAATACAGTTCTCTTTAGCGCCTGCAGTGGACTTTTGTGTCTCAAAACTGTAGCAATATGTACCTGATGGTACGTGTTTTTTGTGGCGCTGCAAAAGTGTACAGAGGTACGTATTTCCTATGATTTTTAAAGTGTTGTATACTATACCACCATCAACTCTGATGCCTCTTATACTGCTTAAATGACCATCATTACATTTGTGAACCAACACAGAAAGAAATGTCACAGGTACTCAGGTAAACCCATTTGTTTGTCTTCAGACCATTTTGAAAAGCTAATAACATCAGTTTCCTTGTGAGATGAGAGAGCTACTGTATATTGTACACTGCCATGATAAAGACATGTACTAGGAGAATGTTTTCTTAAAATGTTCAGTTTGGGGTTTTTTTAAACAAGAAAAAGAAAGTAAAAATGACTACATTTTCATAGGTAAACTATCCCTTTAATGTGGTGATGATAAGATACATGCATGCATACATACATACATACACGCGTACACAAATGTAATTAATTTTGTTATTAAACAGCATTTCATTTATTTATTTAGATACGTGATAGATTTTGATTCTAATGTTAAATATTAAACATTTATTCAGATGAATACAGTATACATGCTGTTTACATCTGAATACAGAATTAAGCTGAGTACAGTACATAATGAGCAGACTTTATGATTTCAGCTGTTCAGCATGTCAACAATGATTTCCTATCCTCATGTTATCATACTGTTTATAACAGATTGTGTGTTTAAGATGGGTAAACACATAAAGCAGAAATAGGCTCATTCAAGTATCATCAACCAATAACTTCAGTTTTGTTTTTCCAAATCATAACATTAAGATATTTCAAAGTTAATATATTTTATTTTATATTTGATGAATTTTAACCATACACATGCTCATCACACATGATAAAATAAAAACAGATCATAAGGAAGTGTGCATCTTTTTTTACTCTACTGGCCAATCCAAAGTATTTACAGCCAGCAAATAAAGGGAAATATCGGCAAAATGTAGAAAGTGAATACGATTACAGATGAAGATGTTGCTGAAGCCACCTGTGATGTCACAATTCTACCATTCATGTTTTGAACACCTCTGAAATTATTGGCAATTTTTGTGCTTGTGTCTTTGAATTGTACTGTTGTGCTGAAGAGGCGAATCTGTGCAGAAAGTTAAAAGAACTTCAGTGTCTTATTTCAGAGACAAGGACTGCAACATTCTCATATAATTATATGATTTTTATGTGATCATAATTACCTCTTTCTATAGATTTTCTTTGACTTACCAACTCATGATTGACTTTGATAGTGTCTTTAAACACTGTCCAGATCACTATTTCGTTACATCTGGGCGTGGTTAGGGAGCCTTCATAGCGGTAATACTTAGTCCTGTCCACCCCTTCAAGCAGACTATTCATTGTGGTTTTATTTATGATGTCTGATGTTGTAGCACCTAAATATTCAGCAAGTGTGAGAAACCACTGATCAATTTATGTTTTATAAATTATATTGATGATGAAAGGTTATCATTACATACAAACATACATACATACAGTGAGGGAAATAATTATTTGATCCCCTGCTGATTTTATAAGTTTGCCTGCTTACAAAGAAATGAAGGGTCTATAATTTTTATGGTAGGTTTATTTTAACTGATAGAGACAAAATATTTTTAAAAATCAGGGGAAAAAATGTTATATAAAGGTTATAAATTGATTTGCATTTCAGTCAGTGAAATAAGTATTTGATCACCGAGCAAAACATAACTTTGTAGTTGGTGGAGAAACCCTTGTTGGCAAGCACAGAGTTAAAACATTTCTGATAGTTGGTCACCAGGTCTGCACATTTGACAGGATACATTTTAGTCCACTCCTCTGTAAATCTTTAAGGTTTCTTGGCTGTCGCTCAGCAAATTGGAGTTTTAGCCTCCTTCACAGATTTTCTATAGGACTAGGGTCTAGAGACTGGCTAGGACATTTAATGTGCTTCTCCTTAAGCCACTCTTTGGATTTCTTGGCAATATGTTTTGGGTCTATGTCTTGTTAAAGGCACATCCACAACCTATCTTCAGTGACCTAGTTAAGGGGAGGAGGGTCCAAGATTTTACGGTACATGGGCCCGTCCCTCAGCCCCTCAATGCGGTGAAGTCATCCTGTACCCGTAGCAGAGAAAAAGCCCTAAAGCATAATGTTTCCAACACTGTGCTTCTTTGTAGGGATTTTTCTTGGGGTCATAGCATTTCTCTCCCTCCAAAAACAGGAGTTAATTTTGGTCTCACAGCACTTTCTCCAAACCCTTTCTGAATCATCTTGATGTTCATTGTCAAACTTCAGATGAGCCAGGAGGGCCTTCTTGGGGAGGAGGACCTTGCAGGTGCTTCAGGATTTCAGTTTATTGTGGCATAGCTTGTTACCAATGGTTTTCTTGCTAACTGTGGTCCCAACTGTCTTGAAATCATTAACAAGCTTCTTCCGTGTGGTTCTGGGCTGATCTTTAACCTTTCTCATGATCATCTTTACTCCATTGGGGAAATTGTCGTGATTCTGCCCATCTGGTCATGTCTTTTTTGATCTTGTAGCAGAATCACGGCAGGATCCCTTGTTTTATGTGAGAACCCATGAGATGTTTGTTTTTTTACTTCCCATGTGTTTTCTAGTGTCTTGTCTGTGGCCCTGCCCCTCTCGTTTCCTGTATTGTCTCCCACTTGTGTCTTATGTTCCTCACCTGCCCTTGCTCGTTATCCCTTGTTTGTCTTTCCTTTAAATACCCTCTTGTTTCTTTGTCTTGTTCTCGTGCATTGTATGTGGTTGTTCTCGTGTCCTACGTTCCTTGTTCCTGTGCTTCTGTGTTTGCTGATGTTCCTCGTTTTCTCCCGTGTCTCTTGTTCCTGTTATCATTTGTTGTAGTAAGTGTTAGTTTAGTTTTATCCTTGTCAAAGTTTTTGTGAGTCTAGTGTTTAGTCTATTTACGCCCATGTTCTTGTATATTATCCAGTTTGTTTTCTGTTATCCCCCTCGTGGGTGTTTTGCTTTGTCTCTTTTTGTCTTGTAAATAAACGTTTCTGTTAACCCCTTCACTGCCATGCTGTCCTGCAATTGGGTTCTTCCTCACCAATCATGACAGAAATCTTGCAGGGAGCTCCAGACCAAGGGCAATTGATAGTTATTTAGTATTTCTTCTATTTCCAAATAATCACACCAACAGTTGTCTCCTTCTCACCAAGCTTCTGTCTGTAGCCTATTCAAGGTTTGTGCAGGTCTACAATCTTGTCCCTGACATCCTTTGAAACCTATTTGGTCTTGACCATGGTGGTGGAGAGGTTGAAATGGAAGATACAGATTCTGTTGGCAGGCATCTTTTATATACATAACAAGCTGACTTAGGAGTACTTTCTTAAAGTAACAGGACTAATCTGTGGTCCATATAGGCACATAACCAATCTGTGGAGCCAGAATTCTTGCTAGTTGGTAGGGGATCAAATACTTACAGTGGCTTGCAAAAGTATTCATCCCCCTTCATTTTATTCACATTTTGTTATGCTGCTGCCTTATCTTAAACTACTTGAAATATTTTTTTTACATTAATCTACACTCCATGCACAATAATGACAAAACGAAAAACTGATTTTTGACAGCTTTGCAAATTTATTAAAAAAAAAAAAAAAATTAGTACATTGCATAAGTATTCATGCCCTCAACTCAGAAAATGGTTATAGCGCCTTTACAGACTCAAATCTTTTTGGGTACGATGTGAAAAGCTTTACACATCTGCATTTGGCAATTTTCTGTCATTCTTCTCCTCAGATCCTTTCAAACTCTGTCAGGTTGGATGGAGATCATCAGTAGACAAACATTTTCAGGTTTCTACAGAGATGTTCAGTTGGGTTCAAGCACTAGCTGGGCCACTCAAGGACATAGACAGAGTTGTCCATAAGCCACTCTTGCATTGTTTTAGTTGTGTGCTTAGGATCATTGTTATGTTGTAGAATGAACCTTCTGCCCTGTCCGAGGTTCTGAATGTTCTGGGCTAGGTTTTCATGATCATTATCTTCGTATTTTGTGTACAGTCCCTGAAGCTGAAAAACACCCCCACATCATGATGCTGTTTCCACTACACTTTACTGTTAAGAAGGTATTGTACAGGTGTTGAGCAGTGCTTGTTTTTCTCCAGACATGATGCATGAATCTGAGATTCATCAGACCAGAATATCTTGTTTCTGACAGTTTGAAAGATTCGTTGAAGTACGTTTTTGCATATTTCAAGTTTCCATGTGTCTTTACTGAGCAAAGGCTTGAGTCTGTCCACTAAGCCATAAAGCCCAGATTGGTGGAGTGTTGCAGTGATGTTTGTCCTTCTGTAAGTTTCTCCCATCTCCATATATGATCATGGAGCTCAACCAGAGTAATCATCAGCTTCTTGGTCACCGCTCTAACCAAGACCCTTCTACATCGATGGCTCAGTTTGGACAGGAGGTCAACTCAAGTAAGAGATCTGGTGGTTCCAAACCTCTTTCATTGAGGATAAATGGAGGCTACATGCTTCTGTGAACCTTCAATACAGCAGATTTTTTTCAGAAGTCTTCCCCAGATCTGTGCCTTGATACAATCCTGTCTCAAAGCTCTACTGGCAGTTCTTTGACCTCATGTCTTGGTTTTTACTTTGATATGCATTTTCAGCTGTTGCACCCTTTATAGAGAGGTATGTGACGCTCCAAATCATACTTATTAAATTGAATTTGGCACAGGTTAACTCCACTCGAAGTGTATAAACATCAACAAGCAAAACTAATGCTTCTGAGCTAAATTTCAAGTGTCGCAGAAAAGGGTATGAATACTTATGCAATGTACTTATTTTTGTTTTTTATTTTTAATAAATTTGCAAAGCTGTCAAAAATCAGTTTTTTGTTTTGTCATTATTGTGCATGGAGTGTAGATTAATGTAAAAAAAATAATCATCTAAAGTAGTTTAAGATAAGGCAGCAGCATAACAAAATGTGAATAAAATGAAGGGGGATGAATACTTTTGCAAGCCACTGTATTTCACTGACTGAAATGCAAATCAATTTATAACCTTAATATAACATTTTTTCCCCTGATTTCTTTTAATATTTTGGCTCTAGCAGTTAAAATCAACCTACCATTAAAATTATAGACCCTTCATTTCTTTGTAAGCAGGCTGTCAGGCACTGCCCTTTAGTTTTTTTATTTATTTATTTTTGTTTTACTGTTGGATTGTTTTTCCCCTTCACTTCTCTCCCGCCTGGTTCCCCATTCAGCTACTCAGCGGCGTTAATTACTCACACCTGTTCCCCATTTATTTTCCCCTCTATTTTAGCCACTGCTGTCCCTGTTCTCAGCCTGACACCCGTTTCACACCGCATGCGTAAGCAGAGCGTATTTTTTTCGGCGCACATGTTAACAGATGAGAGCATTCATACCGCACGCGTAAGCAGCGCGTGCTCGCGGAGCAGAAGCGGCGCGTAAACTGACGCTCAATTAAAGCGACGGTGCATTCTTTACGGACAAAATCCACATGGATTGACAGGAAAAGTAACACTTTTACCTTTAAAGCAGGTAAGTGGTGTCTAATGTGTTTTTAACAGTCGCCATGAGTTTCAAAAAGACTTTTGCCAGGAGTTTTTTTGGCCAAAACCACAACAGCACATTTAAAGGATTTATAATACAAGTATATCTTAGATGTTATGTTTATTTTGCAAATGAAGGAGTGGGAAACGATCGCATTAAGCTGTCAGTGTACTGTCTGAAACCCACTGTCATCATAACCTTCTGAAAAAACAGATAAAACTACATAGACATCGTGTTATATGCTTATATTGCGTATGTGTGAGAGAAAAGCGATCGCATCACAAGTCAGTCACTCTCTCCTGTGGTGAGTTAACCCTTAAGTGACTTCGTATCCTTCAAAGCAAGATGGGTTTTTATTTATAACTTGTACTACACAGATCTAAAAGAGCATGAAACAGGCGGATATAACAAATCATAGTTATGCAATCTACTTAAAAGCGCTTTGATGAAGTTCTGGAAGATATTTTGCTCATTGATGTATGTAAATAACGTAATGTGAAAATGCATTGTTGTACTGCGGTAACAGTTACCCAGGCAGCGCGGTGCATACGCTGCCGGTATTAAAGGACAATGAGCACGCGCTGCTAACGCTCTCACTACGCACTGCTGCCGCTCCGCCTACGCTCTGCTTACGCGTGCGGTATGAAACTGGTGTGAGGATGCATTTGTTTGTTGCGAGCATTGTGCATTGTACTAATGCTTTGTTCTCTACTACTGTTCACAAGGCAGGATTTAATCTCCGCGTCTCTACCCAGGGAGGCGATAACTAAGAGAGCCGGTTTTAGACTGTTTTCCTGTGCGGCTCTTGTCTCTTGTTTTCCCTTGTGGATACCGGCGTTTTTCTCACCCTACTGGACTGTGAACAGTGGTTTTCTTTTGTTGGTGTTGCGGCCAAGAGTACCCGGTTGCCTTATGTTTGATTAGAATTACCTTTTTGCTTGTTTTGTTTTGGAATAAACTCTGTTCAACTCTACCTGCATCTGAGTCCTTTCACGACCGTAACACAGGCAAACTTACAAAATCAGCAGGGGATCAAATACAAACCCGATTCCAAAAAAGTTGGGACACTGTACAAATTGTGAATAAAAACAGAATGCAATGATGTGGAAGTTTCAAATTTCAATATTTTATTCAGAATACAACATAGATGACATATCAAATGTTTAAACTGAGAGAATGTATCATTTTAAGGGAAAAATAAGTTGATTTTAAATTTCATGGCATCAACACATCTCAAAAAAGTTGGGACAAGGCCATGTTTACCACTGTGTGGCATCCCCTCTTCTTTTTATAACAGTCTGCAAACGTCTGGGGACTGAGGAGACAAGTTGCTCAAGTTTAGGAATAGGAATGTTGTCCCATTCTTGTCTAATACAGGCTTCTAGTTGCTCGACTGTCTTAGGTCTTCTTTGTCGCATCTTCCTCTTTATGATGCGCCAAATGTTTTCTATGGGTGAAAGATCTGGACTGCAGGCTGGCCATTTCAGTACCCGGATCCTTCTTCTACGCAGCCATGATGTTGTAATTGATGCAGTATGTGGTCTGGCATTGTCATGTTGGAAAATGCAAGGTCTTCCCTGAAAGAGACGACGTCTGGATGGGAGCATATGTTGTTCTAGAACTTGGATATACCTTTCAGCATTGATGGTGCCTTTCCAGATGTGTAAGCTGCCCATGCCACACGCACTCATGCAACCCCATACCATCAGAGATGCAGGCTTCTGAACTGAGCGCTGATAACAACTTGGGTTGTCCTTGTCCTCTTTAGTCCGGATGACATGGCGTCCCAGTTTTCCAAAAAGAACTTCAAATTTTGATTCGTCTGACCACAGAACAGTTTTCCACTTTGCCACAGTCCATTTTAAATGAGCCTTGGCCCAGAGAAAACGCCTGCGCTTCTGGATCATGTTTAGATATGGCTTCTTTTTTGACCTATAGAGTTTTAGCCGGCAACGGCGAATGGCACGGTGGATTGTGTTCACCGACAATGTTTTCTGGAAGTATTCCTGAGCCCATGTTGTGATTTCCATTACAGTAGCATTCCTGTATGTGATGCAGTGCCGTCTAAGGGCCCGAAGATCACGGGCATCCAGTATGGTTTTCCGGCCTTGACCCTTACGCACAGAGATTGTTCCAGATTCTCTGAATCTTTGGATGATATTATGCACTGTAGATGATGATAACTTCAAACTCTTTGCAATTTTTCTCTGAGAAACTCCTTTCTGATATTGCTCCACTATTTTTCGCCGCAGCATTGGGGGAATTGGTGATCCTCTGCCCATCTTGACTTCTGAGAGACACTGCCACTCTGAGAGGCTCTTTTTATACCCAATCATGTTGCCAATTGACCTAATAAGTTGCAAATTGGTCCTCCAGCTGTTCCTTATATGTACATTTAACTTTTCCGGCCTCTTATTGCTACCTGTCCCAACTTTTTTGGAATGTGTAGCTCTCATGAAATCCAAAATGAGCCAATATTTGGCATGACATTTCAAAATGTCTCACTTTCAACATTTGATATGTTATCTATATTCTATTGTGAATAAAATATAAGTTTATGAGATTCGTAAATTATTGCATTCCTTTTTTATTCACAATTTGTACAGTGTCCCAACTTTTTTGGAATCGGGTTTGTAATTATTTCCCTCACTGTACATACACACACAAATTTTCATTAGTAGAAGCACAGAAAAGACCATTCTTACAGTAGACAAAACCATTTGCTTACTTGAATTGGTAATGTTTGGCAAAAATGATGTTAGGATCTCCCAGCCTTTTGATTTGCTTGTTAAATTGGATCCCTAATGGTTAAAAAGCTACATTCAGTTCACGAAATATATGCACAACTGCATATAAATTACCAAGCAAATTTGTTTTGGTGATTATGAATCTGCCTTCTTGTGGAATAACATTGCTCACCTCAATAAAGAAGCCCAGGACAGCCAATCCTTTGGGGTCATGAGCGTCTATCGCAGCTTTTGCACTGCCATTGTACTTTGAATGGACACTCACAATGTGCAACTAAGAAAAAGGATTCGAGTTAAAAACAAGGAAGAATCTATTATTCACTGAAATATATCACATGATACTTTTCCTATTCATACCTCCATTGGGTATCGCTTGCCATCCACAGTGTGCTCAGAGCCATTCACAGAGCTACCCTTACCCCAGTGGAGATGGAATTGTACACTGGTGTATGCGCCTGGTAGGTCACCCCCTTCCACTTTCATTGTATCACCATCCAGGCTGACTACGACTAAAAAGGCAATAAAGATATTACTTAAAAGGTCAACCACACTAAGTCATAAGTTCTTGTGACCTCTTTACTTTTGTTTTCTTTGAAAACGGAGGAGAATAAAAATGTGAAAACTTTGTATTGCAGCATTTCTCATGTTACTGTCACCCTAGAATTTACTTTGTTGCAGTATTCCTCTTATCCCTGCTGAAAACAACAACAATATAACTGTGCTCAAAACACAATAGAAACCATCTCAGAAATGCAATGGATTTAAAGCGATAGTTCACCCAAAAATTTGTTCATTGACTCACTCCCAGGCTATCTGGGATGTAGGTGATATTTTTTCTTGAGTAGAACAATAAAGGCGATATTTAGGTAAATCCGCAGCCCTCTGCATATAATGGATGTACACCAGTGGCGATCGGTGCCTCCTCTTCAGGGGAAGCAGGAATTCAAAATACGTGTTTACTTGAACCTATGTGCAATCTCGCATCATGTCAAAATATGTGCCTGCTGCAGACGCGTCGAAAGGGTTTATGATAAAAAAGATGCTCACATTCAGAAGACACTGCGTTAACACTTAACTCTGATAACACATGAGACTAAGCGAGTATCTAGCAATACTCTTTTATTAAAAACCCTTTTGACGCGTCTGCAGCAGGCACGTATTTTGATATGATGCGCCACACACATGACGGGCTAAATACATGTTTTGCCGAGCTTCGCATTACTGCTTCCCCCTGAAGAGGAGTCACGGATCACCACTGATGTAAATGGGTGCTGGATCTCTAAGAGTTCTGAAAGCACACATATCCAACCAGTTGCGGAGCTAGGGGGTGGCCAGTGGTGACCGCGACCACCACGGACATAATCATTGCCACCACACTGGCCACCCCACTCATGTTAGCATTTTTAAATGACAAAAATAATTTATCAGATGTTGATCTAGGTAGGAGAACTGTGATCCTATCTATCTGATAATATTCCGACTGTGAAACTCTTGTTGCGTGACCTTACCCGGAAAGCACTGATTTTCCATAGCGCGGGTTTCCAGCATTCACAAAAAAATGGGGAGAGAGACAGGAGTGAAGCGCTATCTCGCCTCAGTGCAAGGCTCAACTACAAGTGATTGAGCAGTGAGCACAGAAACACATATTTTCGGATGAGTAATTAAAATCAGAAAAATATAATTACTTTGATTTCTTTCAGTTCTTTTAAAGATAAGTTCAATTCAGTGCAGTTGTATCAATGTCCTTTGTAACAGAAGTCGGAAACAGCTTTACAATAGCTGAGTTAGAACTAAGCCCTATTCTCAAGGGATTATTACCTTGTGACATCTAGTCATTTGTAATAATTGCAGAGGTTGGTTGTGTTCTTAATCCCGTGTGAATCGGCCATGTCTGTAATTTGTAAAGTAAAAATTCCCCCGCAAATTACCTAACGTTAACATGTTTTGACGAACACAGAGTCCCTGTGATAATATTAGTCCCATGCGAATCGCCATATCTGTGATTTGGCAGGCTCATGTATTCTTTTTCAAGGTTTATCCACTGTTTGCGAATAATGGAGGCTGTGTTGAAGTGTTTTGATATTATTTCGGGTGCTGGGTCATATACATACCTGCCAACACTGTTGTTTTGGCCAGGAGTCTCCCGTTTTGATATTTCTCATGGAAATCGATCGCGGGTCTCAAATGCTGACAGGTACGGTCATATATCATTATACACCATACAACTATATACAAACTATACGCAAAGCCTTGCCATCATATCCGGGAAATAAGTCCGTAAATTTGAGTAAAATCACAGGCTTTAATTATCCCGTGCGAATGCGCCACATGAAATACAGATGTAGGGAAGTCATTTCTAAATTACACGAGGTCCCCAGATAATAATCCTGTGCGAATAGGGCTCTAGTTTATCTGTGAGTTTTGAGATATTCATTAAGTTATCTTATTATCTGTTTTTATGCAAGTTGTTTGTACTAGTAGTAAGTTACTACTGTCAATTTTTATTGCTTGCACTTGAAATAAAATTCGATAGCCTACATAACTGACATGATCTTCTGGCCCTTTTCCCCCCAGAAATGGGAGCTATGAATTTTGGCTTCAAAGTGAAGTTTTATTTGATCAAATAGTTTTGAACAACATAAGGGTGACTATATATATTTTTTAATTAAAATAATGTAGCAATCGCACATGATACATCATTATGATTTGGGCACCTATAGAGTACTTTTCAAGTTTTTTAAGGTTTAATGAGTGTCATGTTTGGCACTCATCCACAATGCGTGCATGATGATATTTTCTGTGCCACCCCAAAGTAACCAATTAAAAATCCCTGGCGCCGCCACTGTATCCAACACAAGCGTGATCCCCACGGCTCCTGGTGACATATTGACACCTTGTGAAGTTAATCGATCATTATAAACTGAACATAATTAATACATTTATTAGTGGTTATCTATAGCTTCTGCAAAACGTCCTGATCGTGATCTTTTTCTTGTACTCAAGAAACCAACACTCAACCCCTCAGTGGTCAGCAACTACAGACCAATATCACTCCTGCCTTTCCTTTCCAAGGCACTCGAAAGGGTAGTATTTAACCAACTCTCTGCCTATCTCTCACAGCACGACCTTCTGGACAGTCAGAAATCTGGCTTCAAGAAAGGACATTCTAGGGATACCGCTCTCCTGTCTGTCGTCAAAAACCTATGGCAGGCAAGGGCTAAATCCTTGTCATCTGTTCTTATTCTGCTTGATCTCTCTGCTGCATTTGACACTGTGAACCACCAGATCCTGCTGTCCACTCTCTCCAAACTGGGCATCTCTGGAACGGCACTCAACTGGTTTGACTCTTATCTCACAGGCAGATCCTTTAAGGTATCCTGGAGAGGCGAGACATCCAGATCTTACCAGCTGACAACTGGAGTTCCTCAGGGCTCAGTTCTTGCTCCTCTCCTCTTTTCTATATATACCACCTGCCTGGGTCCAATAATTAAGGCACATGGGTTCTCATACCATTTTTATGCAGATGACACGCAGCTTTATTTCTCATTTCAGCCAGATGACACCACCATCTCTGCCCATGTCTCTGGCTGCCTTCTGGAAATCTCTTCTTGGATGAAAGAGCATCACCTACAACTCAACCTCTCCAAGACAGAACTCCTGGTTATAATGGCCCACTCATCAATTGAACACCACCTTACCATTCAGCTCGGATCCTCAACTATAACACCCACCAAGTAGTGCTGTAGTACTCGAGTCCGGACTCGAGACGTTTTTTTATGGTCTCGGACTTGTCTTGGACTCGTTGGTATTTGAACTCGGACTTGTCTCGGACTTGGTCATTGGTCTCGCAAATGTTCTAGTCGGTCTCGTCCGAGTCCAGCGATATATGTTTTATTTTCTCCTTCAAAACAAAACATTGATAGAGCAATATTCTTGTGATCCGAAAACTAATGATCCGAAAACTGTTGCCGACTCTCGACTCTAGAATGAGAGCTGCGCGTGCTCATAAGTTCTCTTTTCACACAGCAGTTCAGTTCAGTGTGTGCTGTTGTTGTAATTAAATAACTCCGGTATATTGGTTCAAGTCCGCGGGACTGTCATGCACACCAGAAAGTGAATAACTGAATTAATTTGTGGATAATATTAAGTGTTTACGGGAGACGCTAAACGGGAATGATTCAGCTGAACTTGTTCGACCGGTTCACTAAAAAGAAAGAACCGGTTCGAATGAATGATTCGTCCGCGGCGCGAACCAGCATCAATCATTCATCAGGCACGATGTCAGCGAGCAGCGGCATAATACAGATTGGTTTTACAAACCATAATAAATGTATCGACAGTGCGCTTAAAAGGAAACTTTTTGCAACAAAACTTTCCCCCGAAACATGTGGGACAACATCCAATTTCGTAAGACACCTGCAAAGGCATCACAAAGAGAGGTAAGTTAATGCCATGTTTCAGAGTTAGCATTGCATTTGAGTATTTTAGACAGTTTGAGTAGGGCTTAAAGATAAGATAGAAAGTAGGGCTTAAAGATAAAATTGATCGTATTTTTATTGTCATTGTGATGAACATGTTATTTAAGGATGGGCACCGACGTGCTTATAAACAAGCCGTGGAGCCTCTGCTCTTTCTAGCGGCTCCTCTATCGAACACGCACGCATGGGCAGGCGCGCACACGCATGCACGTACACACACGCACAAAAGTGTTCACTGCTGCACAACCTTGCTGTTAGGAGGGCTTATAAAAAAGTTCCTTAAAAAAGTAATAAACAGTTACACTTCGCCTTTGTGATTTTAGTGCTATACCTATATAGTAAAAATAAAATGACCTTATTTTATCTGCTTTTCGATCATTACAAACAATAATGAAAATGATTTTCTTAGAATAGAAGATATGCTGTCTCTTGCATCACATAAATTATCAATAGTTAAGTATGTGGTCTTGTAGTCATGATTTTTTTCTGTCTCTGTCTAAGACTGTCTCAATTGGACTCGGTCTTGACTTGGACTCGAACCTCTCTGGACTTGGACTTGACTTGGACTCGAACCTCTTTGGACTCGGACTTGACTCGGTCTCGACTAGTCCTGGTCTTGGACTTGTCTTGGACTCGACAATGGTGGACTTGACTACAGCCCTACCACCAAGTCTGCGAGGAACCTGGGGGTGATGTTCGATGACCAGCTGAAATTTACCTCCCACATCGCAGCAACCACTCAAACTTGCAGGTATGTGCTCTACAACATCAGGAAAATCAGGCCATTCCTGTTGGAGCATGCCTCTCAGCTGTTAGTCCAAGCTCTGGTCATATCAAGACTGGACTACTGCAATTCTCTAATGGCCGGCCTTCCAACCAATGCAGTCAAGCCCTTCCAAATGATCCAGAATGCTGCTGCACGTCTAGTTTTCAATCAGCCTAAAGGAACCCATGTAACACCCCTCTTGATTTCACTTCACTGGCTGCCAGTTGCCAGCCCGCATCAAGTTTAAATCTTGGACACTGGCCTTTAGAATGATAACGGCAAATTCGCCCATTTACCTTAACTCAGGGCTCTACATCCCCTCCCGTCATCTTCGGTCTGAAAATGAGCGACGCCTGTTTGTTCCATCACAGCGAAGCACAAAATCTCTTGCAAAAACTTTTACTCATTCGGTTCCCCTGTGGTGAAATGAACTACCAGCCTCCACCTGAACTGCAGCATCCTTCACAACTTTCAAAAAACAGCTCAAAACATACCTGTTCCGCATATATTTGACTAACCAATGACTGTTTGTCTGTCTGTCTAAAAAAAGGAGAATGTTGTTCATTCTCTCCTTTGCTTACTCCAGCTTTAATCTTCCTAGTAGTATTGCATTATAAACTAACTGTTTAGCGTGTACTGTTTAGCGTGTTGACAAAATGTTTATATGCTCTCCTACTTGTAAGTCGCTTTGGATAAAAGCGTCTGCCAAATGAATAAATGTAAATGTAGTGTTTGTTGGCAGATGACAATTGGCAATCCAGCTTCTGGTGATTTTAGCGCCACCTGCAGGACGGGAGTGCTGATCGACTTCCTGTCACATAAATAAATCCCCAGTGAAATCAATATGAATGTTTTTTTCCTTTTATTAAAAATAAGTTAGCTCCTCCTATAAGTATGCTCCTACGCGCTGACAAAATTCCCATTTAGATGATATAAGCGCTCAAAACTGACGCTCTGGCACGTGTGCTCGAAAAAAGCTCGAAGAAATTCCATGACATCACGCTGCACTTCAGCCTCTTGTCAAAGTTCTTGTCCAATCAAATCGGAGTCCCGCCCCCTTCACTATTAGAGCTGCGGAAGCGTCGCCTCATATTAGCCACTTGTTCACACATTTATGTCCTACATGGTGAATGATGAATAATGCACTATATGGGAGATAGGGGATTATCCAGACAGTGTAAATATTAACATTAAAGTCTTAATTTAATGTTAGTGTCACGCGAGCGGTTGCACGTGAGTGTCCTCAGGTTCAGAGACACGACAGCACAGATCATATGTGCAAATCTGCTGAGAAAACAAAACGTATCTGACTCGTTTCAAGTCTACACAGAATGTTGTATGTTAAGGCTCTATGGAAGAGATCGGACATCGCAGCCTTGATGAGTAAATGAGAAGACAAAAGCCAGTGTCACGAACAATGATTGCAAGGCAGAGGACCCAGACGCAGACAGCTGGTGAGGGGTTAACAAAAAAACGTATTTAATATAAATACAAAACAAAAAACCCACGAGGGGTAAAGCAAGGACAAGGGTATAAACATGAAGGGTAAACAGGAACATAGACTAATTACACTAAACTAGACAAGACTAAATACAACACTAGACATTAACTACAAATAACTAAACTAGATTAACACAGTCATACAAACCAGGAGGGTGACAAGGAACAAACAAAGCAAAATGATCCAGCACAAGACCTAAAACACCGGGGCATTAAATAAGGGATTGAATCAAGAGGGAACAGCTGTGGGGCATGAAATAATTAACAATCAATAATGAGGAAACGAGGGGGCGGGGACAAAGACGAGACCAGAGAGAGTGCATGACATGTCAAAACAAACAATGCCATGTCTCTCTCTACACTAAACATGAGGCTCTGTCATGATCTTGCCACTAGACCAAGAAAGACATGACATGATGAGGCAGAATCATGACATCACCAACGTAAATAACAAGCTGCTTCAGATGACACATCACTGGTAACACTGATCTTCCTATTCTTTTCAATAGATCACGCAGTTAGATCCAGGCTGACTGTGCCACAAACAAAACGCTATTGGTTATTTTAAAAGGGGTTGGGGCCTCTCGATATGTCTTGCGCTTTCTGCACTTTTGTCAGTCGAGTCAATTTCACAGTCGAAATTACGTCCACACATCAAATAATGCTGCGCATTCCAAGGCGTTTCACTGGGACTTTAAAGGGGGGGCTTCAATGCTGTCTCATGCATTCTGACTTACTTATACTGTTTCTAGTGTTTCTCATGCTAAACATAGGCAAAGTGTCAAAAAACGAGTTGGACATATGACTGAGTATTTCTGTGCCAAATATACTCATCAGGGTTTGTTTCGGAATGTTTTTTTTTTTCGAGCATGGTTCTTTGTTATGTAACACAGTTGCCTTATTCCTTTCATTGGCATTTCTCATGTGCCTGTGCATACATCAACCAGAACAAGAGTGATAGAAAGGGCACTCCCATCAATGTACTTTGTTCGTTCGGGTTATGGAAGTCGTTGGCAGTGCTGCACAGGATTTGCTCAAGAAACATTTGTCATTTTGTTTTTAGACCACAATATCACTAACGAAGTGCGTTTTTGGTTGTGAGGGAAAGATAAAAAAAATATTTGTGTATATGCTTTTGCATTTATATTAGTCACTAACAGTTCCCAAGAGCTTTTAGGGCATCACAGCATCAGAAGATATTCCTCTACTTTGTCCTTGTCTAGGAGGTGACGAGCTCAGAGAGATATGTGCTTACCCAAATACACGCAAGGCTAAGGCCTTAGAAGCAGGAGGAAATTCCAACCTATACTGATAATGGATAAGAGGAAGTCCCCATCTGTGGACTGATTTGTGGGTTATCACTCTGTATGACAAGTTGACCTGCTTGCAAGCCATAACATTTTTCAAAGACAAACATGGTCTCGTTCCTTACATAAAAATTCCACAAAGTTAGGGAACTGTGGATGCAGTTTGTTTTTCCAGGACAAGAATTGATTTGTTCATGGCATTTCGGTTACAAAATGTTTTAGAAACAAGGCGACGCTGGACTTGCATTTTGGTTGAAACTGACAGATGGACCTACATCTTGGATAGCCTAGGGTTGAGTAAATAAACAGCTAATTAAATATTTGGGTAAACAGTCACTTTATTAATAGTTATAATGGTAATGGTATTGGTTTTAATGGAAACTACAGTATAATGGTCTCCAGTGGTAATATATATTTTATCTGGCAGATGAAAACCAATACAACAAAATTGTATTTTCATGGAAATCCCATTTTTCTTTCAGTGGTGGTTTCTATATTTTTTTCTCTGCAGGGATGTAAACCACTATATATAAAGGGGTGTCCTACATTTTCGCACTTGGTTTAGTTGTTAAGCACTTAATAGCATGTTCTACAACTGGTTTTACAAATGTTCATAATTGTTTCATGTGCTCCCCACCCCAAAAAAAGCACTTAACACTCGTACAGTGCAGTCACTTAAGACATATAATCCTTGAAGTTTCATTCTTACCAGGAAATTTAACGATTGCTTTTCTGAAATAAAACCTGAAATAATAAACCTCAATGATGTATGCAGTGGACAAATTCACTTAGCATGCATTTGTTTTTGTGCATGTGGTAGGCTAATATTTAGTTTAATTATGACTTTTTTTATTTGTTTAAATGTGTTTTATTTATGTGTGCAGCTTGTAATAGGCTAGTTCATTCCATGTGTGTATAAAACTTATCCATTGGTACAATTTCTTTTGCACATCCTAGGGAATAAACCTTTTGATTTTAATGTTTTTGATCTTTGTGTTTGTTGAAACACTCAAGGCCTAAGGTCCTATATAAAATACAGCATAAATCGTATTATAATGTTTCAAAAGTGAATGGCTAATGTTGTTTTCAAACGTAAGCGTTTTAGTACACCATAACTTTTCAGATCTTTTTTATGGTCAAACAACAGTTAAAGTTGAAAAAGTAAAAAACAAATCTTATGACAATTACATTTCCCAGTGTGAAGCTCACCTGAGTCACCAGTATTTCCAATTGAAAAGAGAGTGGAGTCGTCATCAAAACCAGTAAAGGTAAATGAGGTAAGTTTGGAATTTGCCTTAACTTCTGAAGTTACTATGTTAATGGGAGATTGCCTTGATCCACTGCAATATTGTGGTGCAATTTTGGGCCAGGTAGTAGAATCTATTACAAATGAAGATGAGGGAGTCATAAGTTAATTAACAAGAGTTATTAAATAAATAAATACATGCATACATACATAAATACACACTTACCGCAAGTTGGTTTATCGTAGCACCATTCTGTTCAGGGTGAAACGACAGGATTAACAAATATAATCACTGAAAAAAACTGTTGTGACTGTTACATATAAAATCTTACCCTTAGCCTTTACTGTGCTTTTATCATTTACGCTGCGGTAAAATTTATGTAAGATCACGATCATCTATGAATTTTTGAATAGTTTTTATGGGTTTTCATATTGGACAAAGTGTGTTTTGGAAGCAAGAAAGTACATTTCTTCATCATATGTGTTTTTCAATTTCTCGTTTAGGTGTGTAAGTCACCAAATCCAACCTTATAATATCGTAATCACTGTCACATAGCACCATATTGAAACATGTCAGCCACACCTAGCAACTGTTAACTAGGCTTTGAAAAAATGTTTACACAGCGGGGTTAGTTGTAAGACAGTGTTACAATGAATCCCTATGTGTGAAAATATGTACAAGACAATGAGGTGAAAACAAAATAAATTCCATTAATCTAAATAACAACTGAAATTACATTATTAGAGAAAGTAATTGACAATTATGATTTTTTTGGTTGCAGCATTTTCTCATCTATGCGTATGTTAGGATGGTTAGATGAGGGATGGCTGGATGATAAATTTGTAGATATCTGTCTGTTATAGACAGATGTACAAACAATATCCACCTTTAGTTTATAGACAGAATAATATTAAGTTACTTATTCTGTGTTGAAACAGAATTTTCTAGCAAGTGTCAGCTAACACTCTGATTACTTAAAAAGCTTATTTAAAACTGACATGGAAAAACCTGAGTAATTAAGTTACTATAATGTTCACTTTATAATACTGTAGCTAGCTAGTGCGGTGATTAGTGATTAACATAGGTGTATGTATTTATTAGTTTCCTTTCCTTTTAAATAAATAGAATGAAAATAGAAAATAGAATGCAAATCAATAGATTTATTTAATTGATATGAAATACTGTATGTATGGTTAATATAATCTTATAGAGCACAATTTAGTCCTCAGTTTGGTAATATAAAATAATTACTTCAGTGAAACCAATTTTCTTCAAATTAATAGTAGCTACAATATAATATATACCCAATTTAGTGGCTTAATTATTTTAGCTACTGTTAATAAGTTTAATGAATACTTATTTTAAATCTAGTAGGCTATAGTTATTGTAGGCTATACGTCAGTATTAGACATGCAGCGTTTAGTGGTTAATAATGACTATTACATATTAACTAACTAACCGTTACTTACCATAAACATCACTATGCTATGAACTACTGATTAATGAATCTCTCTTCCTTATCAGTTCCTGCATAACTATCTATTAAGCATGAACCCGTATTTTCAAGTGATACCGAAGTAAATGATGCAGATACTCACCCACTGACGAGTCCGCACTGTAAACCGTGGTACACAAAAGAGCCACGCATAACAGTAAGAAGATCATCTAAATAAAACGATGAATAATAAAAGTAAAAAAATGTAGGCTACAAACGTTAAATTAAAATTCGGATTTTGTCCATATAGCAGAATGGTTATACTGTTATAATTAATCTTACCGATAACTCTTTGTTTTTAATGAAGGTAATCGAATTAAATGTGACAAAATTACTGTGTATTACCTTGCAGGTTTTAAAGAACTCCTGTGTGTGTGGAGGAATGGGATGGATTAGTTCCATTCCTAACTATTAATACTCTCAGCTGCACACCTGTGGGTGTGTCACTTTCATTTGTGTTCTCTAAGTAGCACTACAAAATTGTCGTGCTCTGGAGTAATTGTGAATCCCTGAGTACATCGTAAGAAGATAGAGTTATGAGGTCGCCTGCAGGACAACCAGAGAATTGCACCTAAACTTAAAGGGACAGTTCACCCCAAAATGAAAATTCTCTCATCATCTACTCACCCTCAGATTGTTCCAAACCTGTATAAATGTCTTTGTCCGTTGATCACAAAAGAAAATATTTGGAAGAATGTCAGTAACAAAACAGATCTCATCCCCCATTTACTTCCACAGTAGGGAAAATAAATACCTTGGGATTCAATGGGGAATGATATCTGTTTGGTTACTGACATTCTTCCAAATATCTTGCTTTGTGTTCAGCAGAACAAAGAAATGTATACAGGTTTGGAACAAATTTATGGTGAGAGAATTTTCATTGTTGGATGAACTATCCCTTTACACACTCTTAAATGTGACATGTTTTTATTTATTTTTCTCTGTTGTTGTTTGTTTACATTTCTTTAATTACTAAACTAAATTCATAAAATAAATACAGTACAATAAAAAATAAATGACTGAACATACATTAATAAAGTAAAGAATAAAAAAGGTATATACTGGCAAGTATAGTTGTTCTAACAAAGGATGTATGGTTGTTGCTAGATTGCTGGATGAAAGTTACTAAATGTCCCGATTTCGGGAAGGAAGAACCCAGATGCAGGCAGTCGGGTTGAAGGGGTAAACAAAGACTTTATTTAAACAATAAACACAAAACAAAAACCCACGCTGGGGTAAAATAACAAAGACAAGGGGAATCAAAATAACAGCCTCAACAGGAACAATAAACTACTAACTAGACTAACAAAAACACTTAATCTAAACTGCCATAAACTAGATAAACATTTACTCATGGCTGGAACAAGGTACATCGACTAGACAGGCTTGGGATACATAACGGTGGCACACTGAATACAATGACTGAGCACAGGACAATGAAACATGAGGGCATCTTATAGGGAACACAAACGAGGGATGATAACAATAGGCACTGCAGGTGAGGGTGATACAGGCCGGGAAGTAATACGGGAAACGAGAGGGGCGGGGCCAATGACGAGACACGAGAAAGCACATGAAATGTCAATGATAAACAAACTTTCTCATACTAAACATAAGGGATCTGTCACGATCCTGCCACAAGACTAGAAAATCCTGAACAAGAAGGCAGGACCATGACAACTAAATATTATGTTTAAATGAGAAATGGCCAAACTACTTACTTGGTGCTTGTCAGCAGGGGCGCAGATGGGATTTTTTAACTGGGGGGACCAAGCTACTTAGCAAATGATTTCATCTCAGCTAGTTATTTTGTATAATTTGGCCTTTAACTAGTGCTCAAGTAGTTACTTTGCATCATTTGGGCTAATGGTTTGCACTAAAATTAACTGTGTTAATTTGCTATTTGCCTCTGTTCACTCACCTAATAGTCATGCTCTCCACGTTTTGCTGTGTTTGCTAAGTGCAAGACTAGCTATACAAATAAATAACAAATCTGATCTGCCACATCTGGGAAAAGTCAACAGGCATAGGATACTTAAATTGTTTGGTTTTTGAAAAAACGAGGTGATTGTTTTTTGTCTCTTCGTTGCCTTGTGTGGCAGTTATGCAGTCAATTTATTTCAGTTCACCAACTCATGAAACCACCAGTGGCATTTGATCACTATGGTTACCACTACTACAGGCACAATTGAGGCAGCTAATAGCTAGTCATAGGACCCCGGGGGTGGGATCAGGAGTCGTGGCAGGCTAGTAGCAGCAGCACACACAAACTGGCTGTGTCCCAATTCGGGGGCTGCATTCTCTTTTTTTTTACAATAATATGTATTTATAACATAACAGTAAGTAATATGAAGTCGCAATTGTAATATCCATATATTAAAACAGTAATAAAATAAAATAAAAGATGACAATAGGGAACAACAACAAAAAATACTGAAACAATACAATCAACTTAAAAAGAGGAATTAAGAGCGCTGTATAAGTCCATATAGTCTTGGCAGCTTTTCTACTTGCAAGTCCTTCAAGTGTTTCAAAATAAAATTTCAACTCCAGTTTAAACTGGATAATATTTGGTTTCCTTTCGGACCATTTACATTTGTGGATGTGAAATGTTGCATATAAAATAATAAGATTTAAAATAAAAATATTGCTTTTGGACATTTTACTATCTTCATAGAAAAATATGACATCCTTTTCTGTATATTAATTTTTACCCCACATAATAACTCAAAAACATGTTCTACATCAATCCAAAAAAACCTAGTATACATACAGTCAAAAAAAGATGAACCACATTTTCTGTATCAATATTACAAAATACACAGGAATCTGGCAGACCATTTTAAAATCTTTTAAGAAATTGGTTTGTTGGATAAATTGTTGGGGGGGGGGGCTGCGTTCTTTTGAAGGCTGCATCACAGCAGCACGACTGAAGGCTGGTAAGGCTGTCCCGATTCAAAGGTTGCTTCAAATGCAGCCCCAAATTCCACCTTATTTCCGTGGGTTTTTAAGGATAGAACGAATGTATCCTTCACAGCCTCGGCTATCCCGAGATTCATTGCGCGCCTGTAACGGCTCGAATTTTTTTAATAATCATTCAAAACTTTAGTTAAATAAAAGTATGTAATTCACAAAAACGGTCCATTTCAGTGTTTTAATATGATATATGATGTTGTTCATTAACATTATTGGTGCATTATTGTGTTTTAAATTTCTAAGGTTGGTTAATTTAATATACTGTTGGGCTGTTTTAATCTACATAAACGTGTCATATTCTCTAAAATAAAATATAAATTTTCTGGCTCCGTATTTGTTTAAAAAAGTCAGAAACGTCACTGCTGTGTCCTGCTGCTGTCGCCACGCAACATTAGCAGTTATATCCTTAAAACCCCGCGGATATAAGGTCGCATTTTGGGGGCTGCTTTTGAAGCAACCATTGAATCGGGACAGCCTTACCAGCCTTCAGTCACCCTGCTGTGACGTAATCGGTCTTAAAATGCAGCCTTCGCAGCCCCCGAATTGGGACACAGCTACAGAGAGCACAGAGAACAAAACGTCGGTGGCAGCACCATCGTGTGTGTCTATTGACAACAGAACAGCGCGATTGAGAACGTGGGAACGAAGTAATGGTGACTGCACTGTAAAAAATGATTCGTGGCCCTAGTAAATATGGCTCAATTAAATAGGCTGATTTTCCTCAAAAAAATAAGTTTTGCACATTACTTAATTTCTTGCTATAAATGTTACAACATTTATTGAGATTGCAGTTTGCTTAAAATAATGAGTAAACACAGCAAGTAATTTTTAGTAAAGTCGCATGAATCTGGTTATTAGTCAATTTGACTAAACATTTTAAGATTCGGTTAGATCATGTGACAGCAGCGGCCATTTTCTGAAAATCATCTCCTCAAACGATAAAGGTGAGTAAACTTAACTTGTTTTATACTAAAATGTTTCATAAAATAAATCCCACCAATAGTGTGAAGATACATGTTTCTTAGTGTTTTCATTTGAAATAAGTTTAATTGTGGTGGTGCACGTTTCTTGGTGTTTTAAATAAGCTCCTAGATATCAAATGTACAGAAACGTGCGTGCACAGCGCACTTCAACT